>NC_069504.1:6043414-6093414 GCF_027579735.1 Bombina bombina | reverse complement strand
AGCCCTCTCCTGTTTGATCCAAGCAATCACCCAGGGAAGGCGAGCAAACAGTGGAAACACATAAGCTAGGTTGAACGACCAAGGCACTGCCAAGGCATCTATCAGTTCGGCCTGAGGATCCCTGGACCTGGATCCGTATTTCGGGAGCTTGGCATTCTGACGAGATGCCATAAGATCCAGCTCCGGCCTGCCCCATCTGAGAATCAGAGTGGCAAAGACCTCCGGATGGAGCTCCCAAACCCCCGGATGAAACGTCTGTCTGCTCAAAAAATCCGCTTCCCAGTTGTCTACTCCTGGGATGTAGATTGTTGACAGAGAACAAGAGTGAGCCTCCACCCACCGAATTATCTTGGATACTTCTTTCATCGCTAAGGAACTCCTTGTTCCTCCCTGATGATTGATGTAAGCCACAGTCGTGATGTTGTCCGACTGAAACCGGAAGAATTTGGCCGAAGACAACTGATGCCAAGCCTGAAGCGCATTGAATATTCCTCTCAACTCCAGAATATTGATTGGAAGTAGAGACTCTGACCGAGTCCACACACCCTGAGCCTTCAGGGAATTCCAGACTGCACCCCAACCTAGTAGACTGGCGTCCGTTGTCCCTATCACCCATGAGGGTCTGCAGAAGCCCGTCCCTTGGGACAGATGATCCGGCGACAACCACCAAAAAAGAGAGTCTCTTGTCTCCTGATCCAGATCTATCTGAGGAGACAAATTTGCATAATCTCCATTCCACTGCCTGAGCATGCTCAGTTGTAGAGGTCTGAGATGAAAACGAGCAAACGGAATGATGTCCATAGCCACCACCATCAATCCAATTACCACCATGTACTGAGCCACTGATGGCCGAGGATTGGACTGAAGTGCTCGGCATGTATTCAGAATCTTTAACTTTCTGACCTCCGTCAAAAAGATTTTCATGGATACAGAGTCTATTAGAGTTCCCAGGAAAGGAACCCTTGTCTGTGGAATTAATGAACTCTTTTCTAGATTCACCTTCCACCCGTGAGTCCTTAGAAAGGATAGAACAATGTCAGTATGAGACTTTGTCAGCTGATAAGACAACGCCTGGATCAGAATATCGGCCAGATAAGGCGCCACTGCAATGCCCCGTGGCCTGAGAACCGCCAGCAGAGACCCTAGAACCTTTGTGAAGATCCTGGGTGCCGTGGCCAACCCGAAAGGAAGAGCCACAAACTGAAAATGTTTGTCCAGAAAGGCAAACCTCAGGACCTGGTGATGATCTCTGTGGATAGGAATGTGAAGATATGCATCCTTTAAGTCCACAGTAGTCATATATTGACCCTCCTGGATCAATGGAAGAATTGTCCGAATAGTCTCCATCTTGAAGGATGGGACTCTGAGAAACTTGTTTAGACTCTTGAGATCTAAAATGGGTCGGAACGTTCCGTCTTTTTTGGGAACCACAAAAAGATTTGAGTAAAACCCCTGCCCCTGTTCCTGTATTGGAACGGGACAAATGAGAGGTCTTTTACACAACGTAAGAACGCCTCTCTTTTTATCTGGTCTACAGACAATCGTTAAAGAAGAAACCTTCCTCTTGGGAAGGAATTTTTGAACTCCAGCTGATACCCTTGAGACATTATCTCCAGTGTCAAGGGATCCTGAACGTCTCTTATCCAAGCCTGGACAAAGAGAGAAAGTCTGCCCCCTACTAGATCCGGTCCCGGATCGGGGGCCGCCCCTTCATGCTGTCTTGGGTTGTTCACCCTTGTTCCAACCCTGGTTAGGTTTCCAGGTGGGTTTGAGAGAAATTCCCTTCCTGTTTAACAGAAGAGGAAGAGGGGATTCCCTTGAAGTTTCAAAAGGAACGAAAATTATTTTGTCGGTCCCTTTGTTTAGCTTTTTTATCCTGAGGGAGGAGGTGACCCTTACCTCCCGTAATGTCAGAAATGTTCTTCTTTAAGTCAGGCACAAACAGGGTCTTACCCTTGAAAGGAATTGCCAAGAGCTTTGATTTAGAGGATACATCCGCGGACCAAGATTTTAACCATAAGGCTCTGAGCGCTAAAATGGAAAATCCTGAATTCTTAGCCGCCAATTTGGCGATCTGAAAGGCGGCATCTGTAATAAAAGAATTAGCCAGCTTAAGGGCCTTAATTCTATCCATTATTTCTTATAAAGGAGTCTCAGTCTTAAGGGACTCTTCTAGAGCATCAAACCAAAAGGCAGCCGCAGTTGTGACTGTTACAATGCAGGCTGTCGGTTGTAATAGAAACCATTGATGAATATAAAGCTTCTTTAGAATACCCTCCAACTTTTTATCCATAGGGTCCTTGAAAGCACAACTGTCCTCAATAGGGATAGTCGTACGCTTAGCCAGGGTAGATAGCTCCCTCCACCTTAGGGACCATCTGCCAAGAGTCCCAAATGGTGTCAGCTATAGGATACATTTTTCTAAACATAGGGTAGGGGGAGAACGGGATACCCGGTCTCTCCCATTCCCTTGTAATAATTTCCGAAATTCTCTTAGGAACCGGAAACACATCGGAATAAGAAGGGACCTCTAAGTATTTGTCCATCTTACTCAATTTCTCTGGAGGGACCACAATAGAGTCACAGTCGTCCAGAGTCACCAAAACCTCTCGTAGCAAAAGGCGGAGGTGTTCAAGTTTAAATCTAAAGGACATGACGTCCGAGTCTGTCTGGGGTAATGCACTTCCTTAGTCAGACAGTTCCCCCTCAGACAGAGCCTACCTACCCCCCAATTCAGAGCCCTGGGAAGGTATATCGGAGATAGCTATTAAAGCATCAGAAGTTGCAGGAACCACGTGAGCCTCTGTCCTGCTGCACTTGCCTTGTAACACTGGCAACTTTGATAAAACTTCTGTAAGAGTGGATGACAAAACTGCAGCCATATCCTGCAGAGTAAATGAAGCAGACGCCGTTGAAGAACATGGCGTCACCTGTGCGGGCGTTAAAGGCTGTGACGCTTGGGGAGAAAGATGCGGCATACCCTGAATTTCATCAGTCTGAGGACATTTATTAGATAAATCTTTATTAAAGAAAATGTGTTCTTTACACTGTATAGCCCTTTCAATACATGGGGGACAAAGTGTAACTGGGGGTTCCACAATGGCATCCAAACACATAGGAAATGTACTTTGTTCAAGGTCATCCATGATAACCTAAACAAAAGCAATCTTGGTCAAATTACTGCAGTAAATTTGTCGTACTGTATCTTTAAGAAAGTCAATCTGAATTAAAGCTTAATAATAAATTTATCGTATTAACACCTTAAGGAAAAGCAATCCGAATTAAAGCTTAATAAATAAGGCAGAGGGCCAATTTCACATTCCCTGCACGATGGCCTTAAAAATACTGTACTGGTTTACTTTTTGAAAAAAACACAGTCACCCCGCCGCAGCTCTGCTGCGGCTCCTACCTGCCTCCTGACCAAGCTTAACTACGCAAACACGGTGCACCGAAGTCGCTTGTAAAATCTCCCACAAGCGGATTTAGGGGCCTTGAGTAGATGCTGCCAACCAGAACAGAAAAGAGCTGCACTGTCAAAGCGCGCGTAACAGTAAGCCCCGCACTTCGTGGGCGGAAATAATCAGTCAAACACCTCAGAATACCGCCAAGAACTGGAGCCTCATAAATAAACATTCTCTCCGTAAAATCGTCCCCAGCATCAGCCAGCTATTTTTAATGTACGCACAACATTTCCCAGCGCTTCTAGGTCACATCGACATGCTAGAGTGTATGGTTATAGCGTATACTCATATAAAAATTTCACAGTGCTTCTAAACCCATGTCAGAATGTCTGGATACTAAAATGTGTCAGCTATTAACACATACCCCAGCGCTTCTAGGCTATGAAACTGCCCGAATGTCTGGGGAAAAATATAAAGGGAAGCCCATCTAGTCCCCAATGTAATATTGCAAGTACAGTTAATCTGAGATATGTCGTGGCCCAGAATAAAAAAACTGCACTTACCTCCATGCTGAAGAACTGCATGACAACTTCACAGTGTCAAGAGGTCCACTCTTCCTCCTGAGGTCCTGTGAAATAGAAGGGTCTTGGTTACAATCTCAAAGACCATAAACAGACAATGCAGCACAAATATGGGAGGCGCAGTGGATACAAAAATCCACCAGTTCCCATAGCCTAAAAGGCTATTCAGAAGCTGCTCTGTAATAAAACAGCACACTTCGGTACCATTTAAAAATAAAAAACTCTTGATTGAAGAATCTAAACTAACACCTCACTTTACCTCTCTCCTATCAATAACGCAGGCAAAGAGAATGACTGGAGTGGGAGGGAAGGGAGGAGATATATATACAGCTCTGCTGTGGTGCTCTTTGCCTCCTCCTGCTGACCAGGAGGCGTAATCCCATAAGTAAGGATGATATCCGTGGACTCATCACATCTTGTAAAAGAAATAATTTATGTAAGAACTTACCTGATAAATTCATTTATTTCATAGTGGCAAGAGTCCATGAGTTAGTGACGTATGGGATATACATTCCTACCAGGAGGGGGCAAAGTTTCCCAAACCTCAAAATGCCTATAAATACACCTCCCACCACATACATACTTCAGTTTTAACGCATAGCCAAGTAGTGAAGTGTAAAAAGGAGCAATTCATATTGATCGTATCTTTCTATTTGGGTGTTTCGGTCATGATTAAAGACATGTTCCCCCCTGTTGAGGGCTCTTGGTTTTGGTCTATTCTTGTTATGTGTGACCATAGTCCACTCCCCTTCATTAGTGTGTGGTCTTGTGTCAGTATTATCCAGCTGTGGATTGTTCATGTTTGAGTCAGTCATAGTGTTAGTCTCATTGTTATCAATGTTTCTGATAAGATTGAGTTCCCTATTTAGTTTCTTACTTTTCTTATTGGTAATGTCATCCCTAATTTTGGTGACTCTTTTGTCTAGATTTTCTTTTCTATCCAGAATCTCTTTGGTTTCTATTATTAGACCCTCGGGCCCAATTAAATCATCTTCATTCTTTTTAATGTCTATATCAACCTGTTTAAGTATAGACTCTCTGTGTTCTATAATAGCTTGCATAAGTGACCTAGATGCTGCTATAAGTATGTCAGACCATTTAGTGATAAAATCTGGATTGTCGGATTGAAAGGCACACTCTTTTTTAATTATTAACCCTTTAGGGATGATATTCAACTCTAAACATTTTTTGAGGAAAGTGATCTCGGCTTTATACTTCACTTCTTGAATCAATTATCTCTCCAAATTCTTGAATATAGACACATACGGCTAGATTTGGAGTTTTGTCGGTAACGACCCGAAAAACTAACGCCGGCTTTTTTCTGGCCGCACCATAAAAATAACTCTGGTATTGAGAGTCCACATAAAGGCTGCTTTAGGCTCCAAAAACGGAGCGTAGAGCATTTTTAACGCAGCTTCAACTCTCGATACCAGAGTTGCTAACGCAAGCGGCCAGCCTCAAAAACGTGCTCGTGCACGATTCTCCCATAGGAAACAATGGGGCTGTTTGAGCTGAAAAAAAAGCCGCGTTCAGCTCTTAACGCAGACCCATTGTTTGCTATGCGGTAACCCTTCCTATGTCTGCACCTAACACTCTAACATGTACCCCGAGTCTAAACACCCCTAACCTTACACTTATTAACCCCTAATCTGCCGCCCCCGCTATCGCTGCCCCCTGTATATTATTATTAACCCCTAATCTGCCGCACCGTAAACCGCCGCTACTTACATTATCCCTCTGTACCCCTAATCTGCTGCCCTAACATCGCCGACCCCTATATTATATTTATTAACCCCTAATCTGCCCCCCACAACGTCGCCTCCACCTGCCTACACTTATTAACCCCTAATCTGCCGACCGGACCTGAGCGCTACTATAATAAAGTTATTAACCCCTAATCCGCCTCACTAACCCTATAATAAATAGTATTAACCCCTAATCTGCCCTCCCTAACATCGCCGACACCTAACTTTAATTATTAACCTCTAATCTGCCAACCGGAGCTCACCGCTATTCTAATAAATGTATTAACCCCTAAAGCTAAGTCTAACCCTAACACTAACATCCCCCTAAATTAAATATAATTTACATCTAACGAAATTAATTAACTCTTATTAAATAACTTATTCCTATTTAAAGCTAAATACTTACCTGTAAAATAAATCCTAATATAGCTACAATATAAATTATAATTATATTATAGCTATTTTAGGATTCATATTTATTTTACAGGCAACTTTGTATTTATTTTAAACAGGTACAATAGCTATTAAATAGTTAAGAAATCCATGATCCGGATGAAGTCTTCTATCAACGGCATCTTCAATCTTCTTTCTTCCGGATCCATCTTGCAGACCTCCGACGCGGAAGATCCTCTTCTCCCGACGCCTACTAGCTGAATGACGGTTCCTTTAAGGGACGTCATCCAAGATGGCGTCCCTCGAATTCCGATTGGATGATCTTCAGGGGCTTAGTGTTAGGTTTATTTAAGGGGGGTTTGGGTTAGATTAGGGGTATGTGGGTGGTGGGTTGTAATGTTGGGGGGGGATTGTATGGTTTTTTTTTTCAGGCAAAAGAGCTGAATTCTTTGGGGCATGCCCCGCAAAGGGCCCTGTTCAGGGCTGGTAAGGTAAAAGAGCTTTGAACTTTAGTAATTTAGAATAGGGTAGGGCATTTTTTTTATTTTGGGGGGCTTTGTTATTTTATTAGGGGGCTTAGAGTAGGTGTAATTAGTTTAAAATTGTTGAAATATTTTTCTTATGTTTGTAAATATTTTTTTATTTTTTGTAACTTAGTTCTTTTTTATTTTTTGTACTTTAGCTAGTTTATTTAATTGTATTTATTTGTAGGAATTGTATTTAATTAATTTATTGATAGTGTAGTGTTAGGTTAATTGTAGGTAATTGTAGGTAGTTTATTTAATTAATTTATTGATAGTGTAGTGTTAGGTTTAATTGTAACTTAGGTTAGGATTTATTTTACAGGTAAATTTGTAATTATTTTAACTATTTTAGCTATTAAATAGTTCTTAACTATTTAATAGCTATTGTACCTGGTTAAAATAAATACAAAGTTACCTGTAAAATAAATATAAATCCTAAAATAGCTATAATATAATTATAATTTATATTGTAGCTATATTAGGATTTATTTTACAGGTAAGTATTTATCTTTAAATAGGAATAATTTATTTAATAAGAGTTAATTAATTTCGTTAGATGTAAATTATATTTAACTTAGGGGGGTGTTAGTGTTAGGGTTAGACTCAGCTTTAGGGGTTAATACATTTATTAGAATAGCGGCGAGCTCCGGTCGGCAGATTAGGGGTTAATAAGTGTAGGCAGGTGGAGGCGACGTTGTGGGGGGCAGATTAGGGGTTAATAAATATAATATAGGGGTCGGCGGTGTTAGGGGCAGCAGATTAGGGGTACATAAGGATAACGTAGGTGGCGGCGCTTTGCGGTCGGCAGATTAGGGATTAATAAGTGTAGGTAGGTGGAGGCGACGTTGTGGGGGGCAGATTAGGGGTTAATAAATATAATATAGGGGTCGGCGGTGTTAGGGGCAGCAGATTAGGGGTACATAAGGATAACGTAGGTGGCGGCGCTTTGCGGTCGGCAGATTAGGGGTTAATTATTGTAGGTAGCAGGCTGCGACGTTGTGGGGGGCAGGTTAGGGGTTAATAAATATAATACAGGGGTCGGCGGTGTTAGGGGCAGCAGATTAGGGGTACATAAGGATAACGTAGGTGGCGGTCGGCAGATTAGGGGTTAAAAAAATTATTTGAGTGTCGGCGATGTGGGGGGACCTCGGTTTAGGGGTGCATAGGTAGTTTATGGGTGTTAGTGTACTTTAGAGCACAGTAGTTAAGAGCTTTATAAACCGGCGTTAGCCCAGAAAGCTCTTAACTACTGACTTTTTTCCTGCGGCTGGAGTTTTGTCGTTAGATGTCTAACGCTCACTTCAGAAACGACTCTAAATACCGGAGTTAGAAAGATCCCATTGAAAAGATAGGATACGCAATTTACGTAAGGGGATCTGCGGTATGGAAAAGTCGCGGATGAAAAGTGAGCGTTAGACCCTATTTTGAGTGACTCCAAATACCGGCGGTAGCCTAAAACCAGCGTTAGGAGCCTCTAACGCTGGTTTTCACGGCTAACGCCAAACTCCAAATCTAGGTCATAGTCTACTCCCTCTACACCACTTGGGTTTTCAGATGTGGATATTACACTTATATCTAATGTGATATCTTTTCTCATGGAGTTAGTGATGTTCATCATAGTTGAAAAAGTTATTGGATACAATAACCTACTTAAGGATGGGATCTATCAATGACCTAGAAAATCAGCTGCTATCAGATAGGCTAGGGATGAAGAGTTATAGCGAAATAAACAAATATCTGACAGCGCTTGAAGTAATGACCTATGGCTCCTAAACAGAATGGGTCCCTAGCCACCTACAATTATGAATAAGGATGCACCTGTTTGATATTGACTCATCTAAACAGCGTTTTTTTTATCATTATTTGTAACATATCCCGAAATTAGGTTGACTTATAATATACCTTCGATTTCCGATCCCAATCTCTATTGGATTAATAACAACTCTGTTTTTAATAATATCATAACATAATATGATGTCCTCATATACCTAATGTGTAAACCGGTAGATAAACAAAAGACACGTTATATCTGCATCCGGCAGCCAAATACTTACTTCCGGTTTGGCGAAACAAACTACTTCCGGTTACATCACAACAAGTAATGATGGGCCAAATCACTCGATAGATTAATCGAGGAATTATATAAACCTTTTGGTCATAAGGGCACCAATTTTTATAAAACAAATTTGGGCACCAAAACAATTTGGATAACCATAGGAATATTAAGAGTTTAAAATAACCTCTGTTATATCATATCCGGGTCCAAGGATCAGTACATCCGGTAGACAACTTCCGGTGACAACTGACACAATTTTTTGGCGCCAAAGACCAAACACTTTGATAGGCCACACATAGGTATTTAAGAGCTTACTCACCAAAACCATATTCTAGTCTTGAAAAAGGCCCTACAGTGGGCCAAAACGCGTTGGCAATATATGGTGAGCTATATTTCAATTATTTGTCTCATATTTTAATCAGTACTGCGCTATGTTATTGTTTTTCGTTCACAGGATTTGAGGATTTTCACATTCATTTTTTGGAAACACTATCCATCAAATTGGATCTTTTGTCACTGACTATTAACTCTGATTAATATCAGCTATTACATTTTTATTTGGTAATCTCTCTTTGTTTTTCGGATACACACAGCTGTCTTCATTTTTTCACACTTTTTTCGATTTTTTGTTTTTACTATTATTTTTTGAGTACACCAACACTATTGTGGATTTTTCATCATTTTTTTGCACTTGCACTTTGGACAACAAATAGGAGGAGAACTATAGTTCAACTTGATCAACCATTTGATGAACTTTCACTGATATACCTCATTTTTATTTTTTATATTTTATGTATTTTATTCACTGTCATTCATTGTCCACATTTGTTATTGTTTAATATATTTTAACTGACTGTTATATTTCTAAGAGCACGTATCTGTTGAATCACTGTCAGCTCTTACAACGCTTGATTTTATCTCATTTTGTTTTCAATTTTTAGTCCATTTTTCTTAGCCATGGATCCATGCATTTATTCTGTAACATTTTAATGATGTTTTATGTTAACAGTATATATGTTATTAAATTTCTTAACTTTAAACCAAAAGTATCATCTTACTCTCAACTAATTTGGATAACACCTTTTAGTTTCCAAACCCATTGATATTAGACCTCGCCTTTGGTTAGGCGCTCCTTCAGTAATATTTTTTCTGAACTTATTCATAATTGTGGGTGGCTAGGGACCCATTCTGTTTAGGAGCCATAGGTCATTACTCCAAGGGCTGTCAGATATTTGTTTATTTCGCTATAACTCTTCATCCCCAGCCTATCTGATAGCAGCTGATTTTCTAGGTCATTGATAGATCCCATCCTTAAAGGGACAGTAAACCTAAAAAATAATGTTATATAATTCTGCACATAGTGCAGAATTATATAACATTATTTAGGTGCTATAGCCATAAAACCCTTTTTTCACTTTTAATATTTAAAAAACATACCGCTTTTACAGACCCGCTCTCTGCTCTCTGCTGAGCGGGTCTGTTTTTTTTAGTCAGCGCATCGGGCCAGCTGTATAGTCACAGCCCGGCCCGACCGCGCCATAGCATTAAGTGAAGCTCGCTCCTGCTGTCAGACAGAGCAGGAGCGAGCTGCACTTAGTCTTATGGCGTGGTCGGGCCGGGCTGTGACTATACAGCTGGCCCGATGCGCTGACTAAAAAAAACAGACCCGCTCAGCAGAGAGCGGGTCTGTAAAAGCGGTATGTTTTTTAAATATTAAAAGTGAAAAAAGGGTTTTATGGCTATAGCACCTAAATAATGTTATATAATTCTGCACTATGTGCAGAATTATATAACATTATTTTTTAGGTTTACTGTCCCTTTAAGTAGGTTATTGTATCCAATAACTTTTTCAACTATGATGAACATCACTAACTCCATGAGAAAAGATATCACATTAGATATAAATGTAATATCCACATCTGAAAACCCAAGTGGTGTAGAGGTAGTAGACTATGTGTCTATATTCAAGAATTTGGAGAGATTATTGATTCAAGAAGTGAAGTATAAAGCCGAGATTTCTTTCCTCAAAAAATGTTTAGAGTTGAATATTATCCCTAAAGGGTTAATAATTAAAAAAAGAGTGTGCCTTTCAATCCGACAATCCAGATTTTATCTCTAAATGGTCTGACATACTTATAGCAGCATCTAGGTCACTTATGCAAGCTATTATAGAGCACATAGAGTCTATACTTAAACAGGTTGATATAGACATTAAAAAGAATGAAGATGATTTAATTGGGCCCGAGGGTCTAATAATAGAAACCAAAGAGATTCTGGATAGAAAAAGAAAATCTAGACAAAAGAGTCACCAAAATTAGGGATGACATTACCAATAAGAAAAGTAAGAAACTAAATAGGGAACTCAATCTTATCAGAAACATTGATAACAATGAGACTAACACTATGACTGACTCAAACATGAACAATCCACAGCTGGATAATACTGACACAAGACCACACACTAATGAAGTGGAGTGGACTATGGTCACACATAACAAGAATAGACCAAAACCAAGAGCCCTCAACAGGGGGGAACATGTCTTTAATCATGACCAAAACCCCCCAAGAGAAAGATACGATCAATATGAATACAGACCACCAACCAATCATTACAGATGGGGTACAGATAGTTATAACCATATGTACAACAGAAACAATAATAGGGGCCAGTGGAATAGTCACCGTCATTTCAGACAGGAGAACAGCTGGAAAGGGAATAGGAGAACCAACCCATATGAGAGATCAAAGCATAAAAATAGGGAGCAAGATCAATTTAGCTCCGATAGATCATATCACCAAAGAGAAAATTTCCAATCCCCAAGATGGAACATAAGTAATAGGTTCACATATGGCAATAACCAATCCCCACGATGGAACACCAATGACAGGTTTACTTATGAGAATAATAACATTCAACAATACCATGGCAGATATAGAGATGAAAGGCATGATGGAGATTCATCCACCTTTACGAATTATTATAAACCACAATACCATCATAACTCTAACTACCGGACACATCTAATAACCACCAAGGAGTTAGAAAGGACATCCATGAAAAGGAAAAACTTGAATACAGATGACCTCAGAACCCCACCGAAAAAAGAAAAATCACAGAGGGAAGAGAGGTGGAAGGAGACTAAATAGAGATAAAAACAGAATCACCCCAATACGTTGGACGATAAAGTCACGAATAAGGGAATCTACAATTTGAGTTCAACAAACTTAACTGACAAAGAAAACTCTGTTCTAAACTATGGTCTATCCTTTGCACCTTCCAAGGGTCTCAAATTTGACACATTCATTAACATCAAAGAATTCGTAAGAAAGCTAACGCTAAAGCGACATTTTATGAAATTGCCTCTTGAATATGATCAAAGGGTTTCAGAATCAAGTAATAATGCACATTCCAACACGGATTTATACCAACACTCTGATCTCAAGCCCAGATCAACCTTCTACCCCACAACAAGCAAGGGTAATGCAATTGAATCCTTTGAGACTATTGTATGCAGTGATCTAAGAAATATCAATCAGAACAAGCTAATCAAACATAAACAAAATTTGTCGAAACGTCAGATGCAAACCATAAAAACCCTAGAGAACAACAGGGGCCTTGTCATCAAACCTGCTGACAAGGGTGGTGGCATCGTAATCCTGAATAAAGAGGATTACGATAAAGAATGCAACAGAATTTTATCCGATAAGGAAACCTATGAGGTTCTGAGAAGTAACCCTGTGGTGGGTTTTAAGAACGAACTTGATCGGATCTTGGGAGAGGCTAGTAATAAGGAAATTCTTAACAGCAAGGAGTTTCGATATATAGGAGTGGAGCATCCAATCACCCCCGTCTTTTACTACCTCCCCAAGATCCATAAGTCACTCCATAACCCCCCGGGAAGACCGATCATTTCTGGAATTGGATCCCTTTCAAGTAACCTGTCCGAGTATCTGGACAAGAACCTCCAGAAATATGTGACTAGTCTACCATCCTATATACGAGACTCTACCCAGGTACTTAACATCTTGGAGAACATAGAATGGGCAGAGGGATACCTACTAGTCACATGTGATGTGACCTCCCTCTACACAAGCATACCACATGAGGGAGGTCTAGAAGCTGTGGAGTATTTTCTAAAGAAAGTCCAAAACATTCCAGAACTACAGAAACGGTTCATCTTAGATGGTATTAGTTACATCTTGACACATAACTATTTCTACCATGACGGAAAGTTCTATAGGCAATTTTGTGGTACAGCCATGGGGACCAGGTTCGCGCCGAGCTATGCAAACCTGTATATGGGCAAATGGGAACTCATCTTTTGGGAGTCCTGCCCAGCAGGCGCGGACCTGGTTTCGTACCACAGGTATATAGACGATATCCTCATGATATGGAAGGGCTCGAAAGAGGATTTGGAACATACTATTCATGTCATGAACAATAATATACATAATCTATGATTTACCTATGAAATCAGCAATACAGAGATCACATTTCTGGACCTAAAAATAGAAATTGAAAATGGGAAATTGAAGACCTCAACCTATTTTAAACCTGTGGACTGTAACAACTACATTCACAGTGACAGCTGCCATCATTCTAAATGGAAACAGAATATACCCAAAGGACAGCTACTTAGGCTCAAGAAAAACTGCTCTGATTCCGACCAATGGGAAGAACAGGCAAAGATACTGAGAGCACGTTTTCTGGATAGAGGTTATGAAGAAGATAAACTCAACAGGGATATGGAAGAAGTCAGAGGAAGAGACCGAAAGGAGCTCCTTAGATATAAAGAAAATAAAATAAACAATACCCATGATGGTAACTCTATAGACGTCGCATTTATAACACAATATAGCGAAAATAGAAGTCTTATAGAGATAATAATAGAAAATCATTGGCCTCTGCTGAAAAATGACGATATCATAGGAGAAAAACTTGCTATAAAACCGAAATTTATTTACAGAAAATCTGACAACCTAAAAAGCACATTATCTCCCAGTATTCCACGTCCAAAAAGCAACAAGAGTGAAAGATGTGTTCGGTAAAATCATTAAGGGTTTTTTCCCATGCCCGAGCTGCAAGGCATGTAAGAAAGGCCTGAAGATCAAAAACTTTTCATCCCATAATTCTAACACTAGACATGAAATTAAGGACCTGATAAGATGCAGCAGCAAAGGTGTCATTTACATAGTTCAATGTAGTTGCGGATTACAATATGTCGGTCAAACATCAAGGTGCTTGAGAGACAGAATCCGCGAACATCTTTTACAAGTTGAAAATGGCAATACCGACACTGCTTTGTATAGACACTTCACTATCCACCATAAGGGCAATCAGAAAGATTTCAGCTACTATGGGAACCGAACTGGAGGGGGGGAATTATGAACAGAAGCTGCTCATATCAGAATCCAGATGTATATGCGAGTTAGACTGTCTCTATCCAAAGGGTCTAAACAATAAGGAGGACCTTTCCCATCTGCTAAATCTGAAATGATCAAACCCTCACCATCCTCCGGTATTCCAACTGAATCCGAATTGATGAATATCACAATAGACCCATCTAGAATACAATGGATTGGTATCATAATGACCATCTCTCTATCTATTGGGTTCAGTGGGACCTCAAACTAGGGACCAGACGAATAGATCATACTAATGTCACATCTTTAGAAAGACTGTAGATTAGACTAACTAATTCTATTGTGGATTGAGTAGTTTATTATACACATGGCCAAACTCTTCCCCCCTTTTTTATTGGTAACAATCACTCTTTTTTAGTAACTCACATGATATATATATATAAGATTTTATCCAATAACTGTATAAAGATTTTAAATCAATTATATTATATCACCTATAGAGAAACTATCTCATTCCACACCTCTTTTATAATCATCATTTCGACTTTAGTATTCTATAAGATATATTTTTCAAATAGATTATATCTAACTAACTATTATTAGCATATTTCTAATATTTTTAGTATTTTTAATATTTATTGTTAATAAGTGATTGCCATCACCCATAGATTAGCTATCTTATTGTACAGGGAGTGCAGAATTATTAGGCAAGTTGTATTTTTGAGGATTAATTTTATTATTGAACAACAACCATGTTCTCAATGAACCCAAAAAACTCATTAATATCAAAGCTGAATAGTTTTGGAAGTAGTTTTTAGTTTGTTTTTAGTTATAGCTATTTTAGGGGGATATCTGTGTGTGCAGGTGACTATTACTGTGCATAATTATTAGGCAACTTAACAAAAAACAAATATATACCCATTTCAATTATTTATTTTTACCAGTGAAACCAATATAACATCTCAACATTAACAAATATACATTTCTGACATTCAAAAACAAAACAAAAACAAATCAGTGACCAATATAGCCACCTTTCTTTGCAAGGACACTCAAAAGCCTGCCATCCATGGATTCTGTCAGTGTTTTGATCTGTTCACCATCAACATTGCGTGCAGCAGCAACCACAGCCTCCCAGACACTGTTCAGAAAGGTGTACTGTTTTCCCTCCTTGTAAATCTCACATTTGATGATGGACCACAGGTTCTCAAAGGGGTTCAGATCAGGTGAACAAGGAGGCCATGTCATTAGATTTTCTTCTTTTATACCCTTTCTTGCCAGCCACGCTGTTGAGTACTTGGACGCGTGTGATGGAGCATTGTCCTGCATGAAAATCATGTTTTTCTTGAAGGATGCAGACTTCTTCCTGTACCACTGCTTGAAGAAGGTGTCTTCCAGAAACTGGCAGTAGGACTGGGAGTTGAGCTTGACTCCATCCTCAACCCGAAAAGGCCCCACAAGCTCATCTTTGATGATACCAGCCCAAACCAGTACTCCACCTCCAACTTGCTGGCGTCTGAGTCGGACTGGAGCTCTCTGCCCTTTACCAATCCAGCCACGGGCCCATCCATCTGGCCCATCAAGACTCACTCTCATTTCATCAGTCCATAAAACCTTAGAAAAATCAGTCTTGAGATATTTCTTGGCCCAGTCTTGACGTTTCAGCTTGTGTGGTGGTCGTCTTTCAGCCTTTATTACCTTGGCCATGTCTCTGAGTATTGCACACCTTGTGCTTTTGGGCACTCCAGTGATGTTGCAGCTCTGAAATATGGCCAAACTGGTGGCAAGTGGCATCTTGGCAGCTGCACGCTTGACTTTTCTCAGTTCATGGGCAGTTATTTTGCGCCTTGGTTTTTCCACACGCTTCTTGCGACCCTGTTGACTATTTTGAATGAAACGCTTAATTGTTCGATGATCACGCTTCAGAAGCTTTGCAATTTTAAGAGTGCTGCATCCCTCTGCAAGATATCTCACTATTTTTTACTTTTCTGAGCCTGTCAAGTCCTTCTTTTGACCCATTTTGCCAAAGGAAAGGAAGTTGCCTAATAATTATGCACACCTGATATAGGGTGTTGATGTCATTAGACCACACCCCTTCTCATTACAGAGATGCACATCACCTAATATGCTTAATTGGTAGTAGGCTTTCGAGCCTATACAGCTTGGAGTAAGACAACATGCATAAAGAGGATGATGTGGTCAAAATACTCATTTGCCTAATAATTCTGCACTCCCTGTATAGTTCCAAACACCATTTATATCAAGTTGGTCCTTTCAGTCATTACTATTATCCAACCAATCTAAAATTACTTTTAGAATGGGTTGCTGCACCGATCTTTTTGCTCATTTCTGTTCATTAGTGTAATACGACCTCTACCTCAACATCAGCAGTATAATTCTATGCTTCTATTATTACACCATAAATATCAGACATCACCTTAAAATGGTGATACATCATCCACCATGGGCACTTAGTACTGTATGTCTAATTTGTCTTAAAATGATTATACTATATATATACATACATATATCTTTATATGTATAGATATAGTTACATATGAGGTTAACCATATATATCTAGCCATCCATTCTCTATCCTGTGAAATACACAATAGTTCTTGTTAGATAGGGGATGGATCGGTATGGTAATGACCCATTATTATTATTATTTTTATTTACTATTTAATATTTATCATCTTTTATTTTTATGTATTTGTTGGCATTATTATTATTATTCTTGCAATATTTGTAACAGTCATGTTTTTAATAAGGATGCACCGGTTTGATATTGACTCATCTAAACAGCGTTTTTTTATCATTATTTGTAACATATCCCGAAATTAGGTTGATTTATAATATACCTTCGATTTTCGATCCCAATCTCTATTGGATTAATAACAACTCTGTTTTTAATAATATCATAACATAATATGATGTCCTCATATACCTAATGTGTAAACCGGTAGATAAACAAAAGACACGTTATATCTGCATCTGGCAGCCAACCGGAAGTGCGCGGCATACTTACTTCCGGTTTGGCGAAACAAACTACTTCCAGTTACATCACAACAAGTAATGATGGGCCAAATCACTCGATAGATTAATCGAGGAATTATATAAACTTTTTGGTCATAAGGGCACCAATTTTTATAAAACAAATTTGGGCACCAAAACAATTTGGATAACCATAGGAATATTAAGAGTTTAAAACAACCTCTGTTATATCATATCCGGGTCCAAGGATCAGTACATCCGGTATACAACTTCCGGTGACAACTGACACAATTTTTTGACGCCAAAGACCAAACACTTTGATAGGCCACACATAGGTATTTAAGAGCTTACTCATCAAAACCATATTCTAGTCTTGAAAAAGGCCCTACAGTGGGCCAAAACGCGTTGGCAATATATGGTGAGCTATATTTCAATTATTTGTCTCATATTTTAATCAGTACTGTGCTATGTTATTGTTTTTCGTTCACAGGATTTGAGGATTTTCACATTAATTTTTTGGAAACACTATCCATCAAATTGGATCTTTTGTCACTGACTATTAACTCTGATTAATATCAGCTATTACATTTTTATTTGGTAATCTCTCTTTGTTTTTCAGATACACACAGCTGTTTACATTTTTTCACACTTTTTAGATTTTTTGGTTTTTACTATTATTTTTTGAGTACACCAACACTATTGTGGATTTTTCATCGTTTTTTTGCACTTGCACTTTGGACAACAAGTAGGAGGAGAACTATAGTTCAACTTGATCAACCATTTGATGAACTTTCACTGATATACCTCATTTTTATTTTTTATATTTTATGTATTTTATTCACTGTCATTCATTGTCCACATTTGTCATTGTTTAATATATTTTAACTGACTGTTATATTTCTAAGAGCACGTATCTGTTGAATCACTGTCAGCTCTTACAACGCTTGAGTTTATCTCATTTTGTTTTCAATTTTTAGTACATTTTTCTTAGCCATGGATCCATGCATTTATTTTGTAACATTTTAATGATGTTTTATGTTAACAGTATATACTATATGTGTTATTAAATTTCTTAACTTTAAACCAATAGTATCATCTTACTCTCAACTAATTTGGATAACACCTTTTAGTTTCCAACCCCATTGATATTAGACCTCGCCTTTGGTTAGGTGCTCCTTCAGTAATATTTTTTCTGAACCCCCAGACAGCTCCCCAACCTGAAAGACTTACATCTGTTGAGATCACAGTCCAGGAAGGGCGAACAAAAGAGGCCCCTTGAATAATTTGATGATGGTCTAACCACCAAGACAGAGAGAGTTGAATGCTGGGATTTAAGTATGTTACAAACTGCTATTTGTAACTGGCCCTTTAAATGGAAAATTGCCCTGCTTCCCTGGATTGTGGAGAAGCCTATTTGCCAGCCTCCTTCCTCATGACTATGGCCCCTGGAAGATTGTGCCCCTGAAAACGTATTAACTTTTATTGGGTGTGTATGGCCCTTTAAGAACCGTCTGGGGACATATTGTGATTTTGGTGAACAATGCCCCTTTAAGACTATGTCCCCAGACCTGTAAAATAACTTGTCCCTGGCTTTCTCCCACTTGGTTCAGTAAATAGGGCTTACTGAACCAAGTACCACACAGACAGATGTAGGTAGATAGAGAGATGTTGTTACAGAAGCATTAGTTTTCATTGTGTACCGTTAAGTGCTATGTGACAGACCCTTCGGTCAGAACTGAAAGAGTTAACTTTGTTCAGCTTTAAGAAGCTATTTTCTAAATACAAGTTTGCTGGCATCAGCTCTAATTAAGTTTAGTGATAAACATTCCCATTGTCTAATCATCTCCGGAGTCAGACTGCTAGTTGATAAGATGGACTGCATTGTTTTCTTGTGTGTAACTTGTTATCTGCTGAAGTAATGTAATTCTATTGTGGCCTGTCAAAGGGCGCTGTCTCTTTATCTAAATGTACCAAATGTGTATGGGGGATTTTATGCTTCCCCCCCTGGGTGTGTCCTGTATGTGCACAACCGTAATAAAAACCAGGCTGGGTGTTCCAGCACCTGAGACCTCTTCTGACCCTCTAACTTGCAGCCTTGACTCATGTTTGTAGGGGACAACTATAATCACTACAGGGATTGCTATGCTCTTCATACTCCCTTAGCTACTGAGCTCTTGTAAGAGCTCTTGTTCCTGATCCTGCTTCGCTCTGCAGAAGGGATAGGTTCACCTACTGGAGCCTGGTCGTAGGTCCAGGGCGCAGAACAGACGGCGAGATTCCAGCCCAGCAGCGGTGGTTCGTAGAGTCTGCATTACTTATGGTGGCTACACAGTAGTTATGGTGTCTACGGTGCTGATGATCCTTTGGTGAGCGCTAGGAGCATCCTTTTCTACGGTCCAACTTCCAGCCAGCCTGGAGGCAACCGTAACATTTGGCGGCAGCAGTGGGATAGCGTCCTAGTGCAAGGAGCAGCACCCCAACAGCACTGGTATCGTATGAGAGTTATTGAGGGCAACGCTAGCCACTGCACAGCGTCCCTACCTACAGCAGCATGGAGCTGACAAGACACTGGTCAGAACCCTGTGAAGAGCACCTCAACCTGATCCGTCGCTATGAGGGCGCTGATTTCGTTCCAGAGGTAAAGAGGCGGCTAGTCTGATATGCTCCAGACCCTGCGCAGGAGGTAGTCAGTCGAATCATCCGGGAATTGGATACTGAGAACGAAGCGGTACGAGCCTTTGAGTGCCAACTGTGGAGTTTGGGGGTATGGACACCTGGTCTCCAGCGAGAAAGTGAGTTACAGGGAGCGGAGAGCAACGACCTCCCTCCCCAGCGGCAGCCTGGAGGCAACCGTAACAAAGTATATCAACTGTGATATCCGAGTATAATCCCTGCACCATTTATTAAGCATGCAAAGCTGCAGAGGTCTCATATCAAAACGGGCAAAGGGGATCGCGTCCAATGCTGCAGTCATAAGACCAAAAAATTCCATGCACATAGCAACTAAAGGAAATGATCGAGACTGAAGGTTTGGACAAGCTAAAACCAATTTCATTCGCCTCTTGTCTGTTAAAGACATAGTCATGGACACTGAATCTATCTGGAAACCTAAAAAGGTGAGTTTTGTTTGAGGAATCAAGAAACTCTTTTGTAAATTGATCCTCCAACCATGCCTTTGAAGAAACGACACTAGTTGTTTCGTGTGAGATTCTGCCAAATGAAAAGACTGAGCTAGTACCAATGAGCTAGTACCAAGATATTGTCCAAATAAGGAAACACTGCAATACCCTGTTTTCTGATTACAGATAGAAGGGCACAGAGAACCTTCAAAAAGATTCTTGGAGCTGTCGCTAGGCCAAATGGAAGAGCGACAAACTAGTCTAGAAAAGAGAATCTCAGAAACCGATAGTGGTCTGGATGAATTGGAACATGAAGATAAGCATCCTGTAAGTCTATTGTGGACATAAAATGGCCTTGCTGAACAAAAGGCAGAGTAGTATAGTCACCATCTTAAAAGTTGGGACTCTTACAAAATGATTTAAAAGTTTCAGATCCAAAACTGATCTAAAAGAATTCTCTTTCTTTGGGACAATGAATAGATTTGAATAAAACCCCAAACCCTGTTGATGTAGAGGAACCGGAACAATCACCCCTGAAAGCTCTAGATCTGAAACACATTTCAGAAAAGCCAGAGCTTTCACAGGATTTGTTGGAATATGAGAAAGAAAGAATCTTCTTACAGGAGGCCTTATTCTGAATCCTATTCGATACCCTTAAAACACAATATTCTGAATCCACTGATTCTGAACAGAACCTGACCAAATTTCCTGAAACAATTTCAATCTGCCCCCAACCAGCTGAACTGGATTGAGGGCCACACCTTCATGCAGTCTTGGGGGCTGGATTTGTTTTTTTTATAAGGCTTGTTTTTTTTTTTTTTTTTTTTTTTTTTTAATATTTTTATTGAGGTCAAAAAGCATAATTAACACATTTGAAAGAATAAGGAGATACATAAAATGTTCAGTGCATTTCAGAGCAAAGGTAAATAATTAAAGTCCTCATTTTTTCTTCTTTTACTTCCCCCTCTGTAAAAATATAAGGCCACTTTTGGACCTATATAACCAGATAGATTAAAGTCCACAGGGGTTGTGAGTTAAACATAAGAGAAAGAAAAAAAAAAATAAACACTGAAAAGAAAAGGTGTGTCAAAACAAATATCACTTTTGAGTTTGCTAGGCGATCTGGTAAACTCGACACACCTGCTTGACCTAGGCATTTTCATAGTGCTCAAAACGGAGTTAATTAAAAGGCAACAACACAAACAGCTTAAGGAAAACATGAAAAGTACATTAAGAAGGGAGACATTTGTATATCTATTGAAAACTGTAGGGGTATTCTGATCATGTCGTAAAGGTTTACTCTAGGCAATTTAAACTTGTATGGACTATGTCAAAGCATTCATGTGATCTATAATCTCGTAATTTAATGACAAGCATGGGCCCCTGGTTTAGCTATCAATACCCGATTCCCCATCATGGCCCCGGCCGCGGGCCACGACCGCAAATCTTATTTAAGATACAGAGTTCCAGAGGTCCCCATACTGTATAAAACATATACATCAATCTATTATAGTGTTCCTTAGATTATAAGGCCCGCATCTTTGTGGTATTACACTAGATGAATGGCTTGCTTGGTTTTTCATGCCAGAAAGCATTAGTCATTAGTTTTACATTCAGTTCTGATATGCTATATATTCAGATATACCCACATACTTTATAGATTACAATAGTTTTAATACTGTGTAAATTGATAACCTCCTATACTTATTAACTTAGCTACTACTAACTACAAACATTGCTGAGATGTACATGTAAGCAAAAGAAAACTCACCGAGCTGACAAAAACAAGAGCAACCTGGTTGGAGACACCACACACAAACCTTATGTTACATTGCATAAAAAATATGCTATATATTATCCCACTCCGATTGTAAAGCAATTAAAAACATTAGGTATTGAATAGGGCTGCTCGGATATCCAGTGCCCCCTTACATATGTATAAAAGAGAGAATTTGTTGGAGCCGTGGCAGGTATTTGTGTACGCTGCCGTATCTCCGAGCCCAGAGACACAGCAACCTTATCCACCAATTGTTTATCATAGTCTCGGCTCCCAGTGATCACAGTAGAGTCCACACAAGGCATATGGGGAACATCGGGGCCTGCCCGTGGTGCTCCGGTAAGCAGGGCGTGATTAGTACTGGTGGGTGCACAATAACGGGAGTCCCCCCCGAGCTCCCGCAAGGACACAGCACCTGTAGAGTTCTTAATGATCGGTATGTTCCCAATGTCCGCCGGAGGCTGCATAAGTAGCGATGCAGCCGCATGTATTTCTGTAACAGGCGCGTGTGGTCTCACGTTTTCACCGGTAGTCAGTTGGTTCGGTGAGGCGCGATCGCCGTCCTGAAGAGTAGCGGCTGTAAGAGTATCTTTACTCCGATGAGATGTCTCCTCCCAGTATAGGTAATTCAGATCCGCTGGTGGGGTCCTTTCTTGCATTGATTCTCTCCAGCGGAGAGGCTCGGCGGGAGCGCTCATGGCCGCCGCCTCCCCTCTTTCAGAGACATGAGCCAGGTTCACAGTGTCTGCCCTCTTATGATGCTGAGATTGTAGATTTACCAAGTAGTCCCAGGGTGCTCTGGCCATGAGGCTCAGTAGGCAATCCTCAAGTCGTCCCAAATAGCGGTCAATGCGATCCAGAGGGCCTTCTGTTAGTTTGGGCGACATTTTTGACATGTCGCTACACAGTAGTATATTGCGTATGCCCCATTGTGATCAACAACTTTTCTCCACAGCGTTCGTTACAAAGTTCTGTTATAGTATAATAAAGTGTTATTGCCGTTATACCTGAGTCAAGCAATTTACCTCGGTTTCCCGAGGGGGGTAACGCCACCTGTTAAGAGCCGCCTCTCCAGGCACTAATCGTCCGATCTTATTGTCCCAGCTTCACAAATACAGCAAAAAAGTTGATGGGTATATTGCTTCTGTGTATCTTTGTGATACAAGACGATTATGGCAAATTATAACTGTAAGATGTATCCGATATTGGCGGAATATTGGGTACTCAGCTGGAGCTCTAAGAAAGTGCGACCGCTTAGGATCGCTGCACGGACACGCCCCCCAAGGCTTGGTTTTATTCAAATTTGAGGATGGTTTCCAATTGGAACCAGAGGCCTTAGGGGAAAGTGTAGACTTGTGTTCCTTATTCTGACAAAAAGAACGAAAATGATTAGCAGCCTTAAATTTACCCTTAGATTTTTTATCTTGAGGTAAAAAAACTCGCTTCCCACCAGCAACAGTGGAAATAATAGAATCTAATTGAGAACCAAATAAATTCTTACCCTGGAAAGATAGAGATAGTAAAATAGACTTACACACCATGTCAGCATTCCAAGATTTAAGCCATAAAGCTCTTCTGGCTAAAATAGGTATAGACACTGGCCCATATTTATCAAGCTCCGTACGGAGCTTGAAGGGCCGTGTTTCTGGCGAGTCTTCAGACTCGCCAGAAACACAAGTTATAAAGCAGTGGTCTAAAGACCGCTGCTCCATAACCCTGTCCGCCTGCTCTGAGCAGGCGGACAGGAATCGCCGGAAATCAACCCGATCGAGTACGATCGGGTTGATTGACACCTCCCTGTTGGCAGCCGATTGGCCGCGAGTCAGCAGGGGGCGGCGTTGTACCAGCAGCTCTTGTGAGCTGCTGATGCAATGTTAAATGCAGAGAGTGTATTGCTCTCCGCATTTAGCGAGGTCTTGCGGACCTGATCCACACTGTCAGATCAGGTCCGCAAGACCTTTGATAAATAGAGGCCATAGACTTAACATCAATCTTAATAATGTCAAATATAGTATTACAAATGAAATGATTAGCATGCTGAAGCAAAAGAATAATGCTGGTCAAATCATGATCTTCTACCTGCCATGCTAAGCTATCCAACCAAAAAGTTGAAGCAGCAGCCACATCAGCCATTGAAATAGCAGGTCTAAGAATATAGCCAGAATGTAAATATGCTCTTCTAAGATAAGATTCAATCTTCCTATCCAAAGGATCTTTAAAAGAAGTACTATCTTCCATAGGAATAGTAGTACGTTTGGCAAGAGTGGACATAGCCCCATCA
Source organism: Bombina bombina (assembly GCF_027579735.1). Taxonomy (NCBI): domain Eukaryota; kingdom Metazoa; phylum Chordata; class Amphibia; order Anura; family Bombinatoridae; genus Bombina; species Bombina bombina. The sequence continues at coordinate 6,069,179 of NC_069504.1, read as the reverse complement.
ACCTTAGGAACTTTTCCCCAAAAGTCTAAATTAGCCACAGGTAAAGGATACGACTTCTTAAACCTAGAAGAAGGATTGAAAGAAAAACCAGTCTTAGACCATTCCTTATTAATCATATCAGAAACAGCATCCGGAACATAGGAATAACTTCCTTCAATAAAGAACAAATATAATCGATCTTAAACAGATAGTAAGATTTATCAAATTCAGAATCTGAATCAGTATCTTCTGAACCAGAAGAATCCTTATCAGCAGAGGATATTTCAGTATGCTGTCGGTCAATACAAATTTCATCAGATTCATGAGAAGTTTTAAAAGACCTTTTATGTTTATTTGAAGGCAGAATATCAGACATAGGCTTATCTATAGCTGCAGCAATATAATTCTTAACATCTGCAGGAATATCAGGTACTTTAGACGTTGAAGGAACAACAGACGGTGTATTAGTACTAATAGAAACATTATCGGCATGCAAAAGCTTAGGACAGATGCTATATAATTGGGCTGATGAAATAACATCAATTAATTTACAACAGACACACTGTGTTCAGGCAGCATGGATTCTACAGCAATATCAGAGGCAGTTTCAGGAATAGGAAAAAATGCTTATGCAAAAGTAAAATGGAAACAAAATAAGCATCATAGCTCTTAACATGGAGAGAACCAGATGAAAAAAGGAAGAGGGGTTATATACAAAAGATTTCTGGCGCCAAGTAGGACGCAAGACACAAAATAAAAAAAAAAAATTTGGCGCCAAAGTTAACATCAGGAAATGAAGCAACTTGCGTCATAACAAGCGCGACTCCGTGCCTAAACAACGAGCATCAACAAAGACGCAGGAAATTACATAACTTCCGTCACCTTAGACACACTTTCGCGCCAAAATATTATCCGCGCCAAGAATGTCGCCATAAAAAACTGCGTTTTGCGTCCCCGCGAGCCTAGTTTGCCCACGAAAATTTAAAAAACAAAGTCAAATTGAAAAAATCTGAAACCCCAGGTAAGAGATAAAAATAAAAAATAATCTTCCCAAATAAAAATTCCGTACTCAAACTGATAGTCTGCAGAAAAGGGAAATATACATAGACCTGACTCTTGGCAAATATATGCAAATACATATATTTAAAAATTTATAACATAAAGCGCCAAACATAGCTAAGAGTGTCTTAAAATAATGATACATACTTACCGGAAGAGACCCAGCCACATATAGCAGACAGCCAAACCAGTACTGAAAAATATCAGCAAAGGTAATGGTACAAGAGTATATAGCAGACAGCAAAACCAGTACTGAAACATAAAAGCAGAGGTAATGGTACAAGAGTATATAGCAGACAGCTAAACCAGTACTGAAACATATCAGCAGAGGTAATGGTACAAGAGTATATAGCAGACAGCTAAACCAGTACTGAAACATAAAAGCAGAGGTAATGGTACAAGAGTATATAGCAGACAGCTAAACCAGTACTGAAACATATCAGCAGAGGTAATGGTACAAGAGTATATAGCAGACAGCTAAACCAGTACTGAAACATAAAAGCAGAGGTAATGATACAAGAGTATATAGCAGACAGCTAAACCAGTACTGAAACACATCAGCAGAGGTAATGGTACAAGAGTATATAGCAGACAGCTAAATCAGTACTGAAACATATCAGCAGAGGTAATGGTAGAAGAGTATATAGCAGACAGCTAAATCAGTACTGAAACATATCAGCAGAGGTAATGGTACAAGAGTATATAGCAGACAGCTAAATCAGTACTGAAACATATCAGCAGAGGTAATGGTACAAGAGTATATAGCAGACAGCTAAATCAGTACTGAAACATATCAGCAGAGGTAATGGTACAAGAGTATATAGCAGACAGCTAAATCAGTACTGAAACATATCAGCAGAGGTAATGGTACAAGAGTATATAGCAGACAGCTAAACCAGTACTGAAACATATCAGCAGAGGTAATGGTACAAGAGTATATAGCAGACAGCTAAACCAGTACTGAAACGTATCAGCAGAGGTAATGGTACAAGAGTATATAGCAGACAGCTAAACCAGTACTGAAACGTATCAGCTGATGTAATGGTACAAGAGTATTTAGCAGACAGCTAAACCAGTACTGAAACATATCAGCAGAGGTAATGTTACAAGAGAATATAGCAGACGGCTAAACCAGTACTGAAACATAACAGCAGAGGTAATGTTACAAGAGTATATAGCAGACAGCTAAACCAGTACTGAAACATATCAGCAGAGGTAATGGTATAGGAGTATATAGCAGACAGCTAAACCAGTACTGAAACATATCAGCAGAGGTAATGGTATAGGAGTATATAGCAGACAGCTAAACCAGTACTGAAACATATCAGCAGAGGTAATGGTAGAAGAGTATATAGCAGACAGCTAAACCAGTACTGAAACATATATCAGCAGAGGTAATGGTATAGGAGTATATAGCAGACAGCTAAACCAGTACTGAAACATATCAGCAGAGGTAATGGTATAGGAGTATATAGCAGACAGCTAAACCAGTACTGAAACATATCAGCAGAGGTAATGGTACAAGAGTATATAGCAGACAGCTAAACCAGTACTGAAACGTATCAGCAGAGGTAATGGTACAAGAGTATATAGCAGACAGCTAAACCAGTACTGAAACGTATCAGCAGAGGTAATGGTACAAGAGTATATAGCAGACAGCTAAACCAGTACTGAAACGTATCAGCAGAGGTAAAGGTACAAGAGTATATAGCAGACAGCTAAACCAGTACTGAAACGTATCAGCAGAAGTAATGTTAGAAGAGAATATAGCAGACGGCTAAACCAGTACTGAAACATATCAGCAGAGGTAATGGTACAAGAGTATATAGCAGACAGCTAAACCAGTACTGAAACATATCAGCAGAGGTAATGGTACAAGAGTATATAGCAGACAGCTAAACCAGTACTGAAACGTATCAGCTGATGTAATGGTACAAGAGTATATAGCAGACAGCTAAACCAGTACTGAAACATATCAGCAGAGGTAATGTTACAAGAGAATATAGCAGACGGCTAAACCAGTACTGAAACATAACAGCAGAGGTAATGTTACAAGAGTATATAGCAGACAGTTAAACCAGTACTGAACATATCAGCAGAGGTAATGGTATAGGAGTATATAGCAGACAGCTAAACCAGTACTGAAACATATCAGCAGAGGTAATGGTAGAGGAGTATATAGCAGACGGCTAAACCAGTACTGAAACATATCAGCAGAGGTAATGGTACAAGAGTATATAGCAGACAGCTAAACCAGTACTGAAACATATCAGCAGAGGTAATGGTACAAGAGTATATAGCAGACAGCTAAACCAGTACTGAAACATATCAGCAGAGGTAATGTTACAAGAGAATATAGCAGACGGCTAAACCAGTACTGAAACATAACAGCAGAGGTAATGTTACAAGAGTATATAGCAGACAGCTAAACCAGTACTGAAACATATCAGCAGAGGTAATGGTATAGGAGTATATAGCAGACAGCTAAACCAGTACTGAAACATATCAGCAGAGGTAATGGTATAGGAGTATATAGCAGACAGCTAAACCAGTACTGAAACATATCAGCAGAGGTAATGGTAGAAGAGTATATAGCAGACAGCTAAACCAGTACTGAAACATATATCAGCAGAGGTAATGGTATAGGAGTATATAGCAGACAGCTAAACCAGTACTGAAACATATCAGCAGAGGTAATGGTATAGGAGTATATAGCAGACAGCTAAACCAGTACTGAAACATATCAGCCGAGGTAATGGTACAAGAGTATATAGCAGACAGCTAAACCAGTACTGAAACGTATCAGCAGAGGTAATGGTACAAGAGTATATAGCAGACAGCTAAACCAGTACTGAAACGTATCAGCAGAGGTAATGGTACAAGAGTATATAGCAGACAGCTAAACCAGTACTGAAACGTATCAGCAGAGGTAAAGGTACAAGAGTATATAGCAGACAGCTAAACCAGTACTGAAACGTATCAGCAGAAGTAATGTTACAAGAGAATATAGCAGACGGCTAAACCAGTACTGAAACATATCAGCAGAGGTAATGGTACAAGAGTATATAGCAGACAGCTAAACCAGTACTGAAACATATTAGCAGAGGTAATGGTAGAGGAGTATATAGCACACAGCTAAACCAGTAGTGAAACATATCAGCAGAGGTAATGGTACAAGAGTATATAGCAGACAGCTAAACCAGTACTGAAACGTATCAGCAGAGGTAATGGTACAAGAGTATATAGCAGACAGCTAAACCAGTACTGAAACGTATCAGCAGAGGTAATGGTACAAGAGTATATAGCAGACAGCTAAACCAGTACTGAAACGTATCAGCAGAGGTAAAGGTACAAGAGTATATAGCAGACAGCTAAACCAGTACTGAAACGTATCAGCAGAAGTAATGTTACAAGAGAATATAGCAGACGGCTAAACCAGTACTGAAACATATCAGCAGAGGTAATGGTACAAGAGTATATAGCAGACAGCTAAACCAGTACTGAAACATATCAGCAGAGGTAATGGTACAAGAGTATATAGCAGACAGCTAAACCAGTACTGAAACGTATTAGCAGAGGTAATGGTACAAGAGTATATAGCAGACAGCTAAACCGGTACTGAAACATATCAGCAGAGGTAATGGTACAGGAGTATATAGCAGACAGCTAAATCAGTACTGAAACATATCAGCAGAGGTAATGGTAGAAGAGTATATAGCAGATAGCTAAACCAGTACTGAAACGTATCAGCAGAGGTAATGGTACAAGAGTATATAGCAGACAGCTAAACCAGTACTGAAACATATCAGCAGAGGTAATGGTACAAGACTATATAGCAGACAGCTAAACCAGTACTGAAACATATCAGCAGAGGTAATGGTACAAGACTATATAGCAGACAGCTAAACCAGTACTGAAACATATCAGCAGAGGTAATGGTAGAGGAGTATATAGCAGACAGCTAAACCAGTACTGAAACATATCAGTAGAGGTAATGGTACAAGAGTATATAGCAGACAGCTAAACCAGTACTGAAACATATCAGCAGAGGTAATGGTACAAGAGTATATAGCAGACAGCTAAATCAGTACTGAAACGTATCAGCAGAGGTAATGGTACAAGAGTATATAGCAGACAGTTAAACCAGTACTGAACATATCAGCAGAGGTAATGGTACAAGAGTATATAGCAGACAGCTAAACCAGTACTGAAACATATCAGCAGAGGTAATGGTATAGGAGTATATAGCAGACAGCTAAACCAGTACTGAAACATATCAGCAGAGGTAATGGTACAAGAGTATATAGCAGACAGCTAAACCAGTACTGAAACATATTAGCAGAGGTAATGGTAGAGGAGTATATAGCACACAGCTAAACCAGTAGTGAAACATATCAGCAGAGGTAATGGTACAAGAGTATATAGCAGACAGCTAAACCAGTACTGAAACATATCAGCAGAGGTAATGGTACAAGAGTATATAGCAGACAGCTAAACCAGTACTGAAACATATCAGCAGAGGTAATGGTACAAGAGTATATAGCAGACAGCTAAATCAGTACTGAAACATATCAGCAGAGGTAATGGTACAAGAGTATATAGCAGACAGCTAAACCAGTACTGAAACGTATCAGCAGAAGTAATGGTACAAGAGTATATAGCAGACAGCTAAACCAGTACTGAAACATAGCAGCAGAGGTAATGGTACAAGAGTATATAGCAGACAGCTAAACCAGTACTGAAACGTATCAGCAGAAGTAATGGTATAGGAGTATATAGAAGACAGCTAAACCAGTACTGAAACATATCAGCAGAGGTAATGGTACAAGAGTATATAGCAGGCAGCTAAACCAGTACTGAAACATATCAGCAGAGGTAATGGTACAAGAGTATATAGCAGACAGCTAAACCAGTACTGAAACATATTAGCAGAGGTAATGGTAGAGGAGTATATAGCACACAGCTAAACCAGTACTGAAACATATCAGCAGAGGTAATGGTACAAGAGTATATAGCAGACAGCTAAACCAGTACTGAAACATATCAGCAGAGGTAATGGTACAAGAGTATATAGCAGACAGCTAAACCAGTACTGAAACATATCAGCAGAGGTAATGGTACAAGAGTATATAGCAGACAGCTAAATCAGTACTGAAACATATCAGCAGAGGTAATGGTACAAGAGTATATAGCAGACAGCTAAACCAGTACTGAAACGTATCAGCAGAAGTAATGGTACAAGAGTATATAGCAGACAGCTAAACCAGTACTGAAACATATCAGCAGAGGTAATGGTACAAGAGTATATAGCAGACAGCTAAACCAGTACTGAAACGTATCAGCAGAAGTAATGGTATAGGAGTATATAGCAGACAGCTAAACCAGTACTGAAACATATCAGCAGAGGTAATGGTACAAGAGTATATAGCAGGCAGCTAAACCAGTACTGAAACATATCAGCAGAGGTAATGGTACAAGAGTATATAGCAGACAGCTAAACCAGTACTGAAACATATCAGCAGAGGTAATGGTACAAGAGTATATAGCAGACAGCTACACCAGTACTGAAACATATCAGCAGAGGTAATGGTACAGGAGTATATAGCAGACAGCTAAATCAGTACTGAAACGTATCAGCAGAGCTAATGGTACAAGAGTATATAACAGACAGCTAAACCAGTACTGAAACGTATCAGCAGAAGTAATGGTACAAGAGTATATAGCAGACAGCTAAACCAGTACTGAAACATATCAGCAGAGGTAATGGTACAAGAATATATAGCAGACAGCTAAACCAGTACTGAAACGTATCAGCAGAGGTAATGGTACAAGAGTATATAGCAGACAGCTAAATCAGTACTGAAACATATCAGCAGAGGTAATGGTACAAGAGTATATAGCAGACAGCTAAACCAGTACTGAAACATATCAGCAGAGGTAATGGTACAAGAGTATATAGCAGACAGCTAAACCAGTACTGAAACATATCAGCAGAGGTAATGGTAGAAGAGTATATAGCAGACAGCTAAACCAGTACTGAAACATATCAGCAGAGGTAATGGTACAAGACTATATAGCAGACAGCTAAACCAGTACTGAAACATATCAGCAGAGGTAATGGTACAAGACTATATAGCAGACAGCTAAACCAGTACTGAAACATATCAGCAGAGGTAATGGTAGAGGAGTATATAGCAGACAGCTAAACCAGTACTGAAACATATCAGCAGAGGTAATGGTATAGGAGTATATAGCAGACAGCTAAACCAGTACTGAAACATATCAGCAGAGGTAATGGTATAGGAGTACATAGAAGACAGCTAAACCAGTACTGAAACATATCAGCAGAGGTAATGGTATAGGAGTATATAGCAGACAGCTAAACCAGTACTGAAACATATCAGCAGAGGTAATGGTACAAGAGTATATAGCAGACAGCTAAACCAGTACTGAAACATATCAGAAGAGGTAATGGTACAAGAGTATATAGCAGACAGCTAAACCAGTACTGAAACATATCAGCAGAGGTAATGGTATAGGAGTATATAGCAGACAGCTAAACCAGTACTGAAACATATCAGCAGAGGTAATGGTAGAGAAGTATATAGCAGACAGCTAAACCAGTAGTGAAACATATCAGCAGAGGTAATGGTACAAGAGTATATAGCAGACAGCTAAACCAGTACTGAAACATATCAGCAGAGGTAATGGTACAAGAGTATATAGCAGACAGCTAAACCAGTACTGAAACATATCAGCAGAGGTAATGGTACAAGAGTATATAGCAGACAGCTAAACCAGTACTGAAACATATCAGCAGAGGTAATGATATAGGAGTATATAGCAGACAGCTAAACCAGTACTGAAACATATCAGCAGAGGTAATGGTACAAGAGTATATAGCAGACAGCTAAACCAGTACTGAAACATATCAGCAGAGGTAATGGTACAAGAGTATATAGCAGACAGCTAAACCAGTACTGAAACATATCAGCAGAGGTAATGGTACAAGAGTATATGGCAGACAGCTAAACCAGTACTGAAACATATCAGCAGAGGTAATGGTATAGGAGTATATAGCAGACAGCTAAACCAGTACTGAAACATATCAGCAGAGGTAATGGTACAAGACTATATAGCAGACAGCTAAACCAGTACTGAAACATATCAGCAGAGGTAATGGTACAAGAGTATATAGCAGACAACTAAACCAGTACTGAAACGTATCAGCAGAGGTAATGGTACAAGAGTATATAGCAGACAGCTAAACCAGTACCGAAACATATCAGCAGAGGTAATGGTACAAGAGTATATAGCAGACAGCTAAACCAGTACTGAAACATATCAGCAGAGGTAATAGTACAAGAGTATATAGCAGACAGCTAAACCAGTACTGAAACATATCAGCAGAGTTAATGGTATAGGAGTATATAGCAGACAGCTAAACCAGTATTGAAACATATCAGCAGAGGTAATCGTATAGGAGTATATAGCAGACAGCTAAACCAGTACTGAAACATATCAGCAGAGGTAATGGTATAGGAGTATATAGCAGACAGCTAAAGCAGTACTGAAACGTATCAGCAGAGGTAATGGTACAAGAGTATATAGCAGACAGCTAAACCAGTACTGAAACGTATCAGCAGAGGTAATGGTACAAGAGTATATAGCAGACAGCTAAACCAGTACTGAAACATATCAGCAGAGGTAATGGTACAAGAGTATATAGCATACAGCTAAACCAGTACTGAAACATAGTAGCAGAGGTAATGGTATAAGAGTATAATGTCAAACTGAAAAGGGAGGCAAGGAATGAATCCTTGCAACCGATTACAGAGAGCCTTTGAAAGGATTTCCCATGGGTGAAACTATTTAATCAACAGGCAATACTCCCTTCACATCCCTCAGACAAACACTGTACTTTGAGAGGAATTGGGCTTCAAAATGCTTAGAAGCGCCTTTCACAGAAGAAAATCAAGCACAACTTGCTTCACCACCCTCCACAGGGAGGCAAAGTTTGTAAAACTGAGGTATGAGTGAGGCGGGAGGTGTATTTATAGGCATTTTGAGGTTTGGGAAACTTTGCCCCCTCCTGGTAGGAATGTATATCCCATACGACACTAGCTCATGGACTCTTGCCACTTACATGAAAGAAACATAAATTATGCTTACCTGATAATTTCATTTTCTTCTGAAGGGAAGAGTCCACAGATGCATTCATTGCTTTTGAGAAATACAGAACCTGGCCACCAGGAGGAGGCAAAGACACCCCAGTCAAAGGCTTAAATACCTCCCGCACTTCCCCTATTCCCCAGTCATTCTGCCAAGGAAACAAGGAACAGTAGGAGAAATACCAGGGTGAAAAAAGGTGCCAGAAGAACAAAAAATTACAGCCGCCTCATTAGAGAAAAAACACGGACGGGAGCTGTGGACAAAAAGGGGGGCCCCTTCGAAAGGCACCACAGCCTGAATTACTCAACACCCAAAAATGTAATTACAAATGACACAGGAAAAAAACAGAGCCCAGGTAACTGCACATTAGTTATACCACCGAACTAAAACCCACTCAGACCTAGAGTCCGTCAAGCCCAAACAACCTCCAAGGCGTCCGCTCCATTTTGTCACAACTCCCAAGAAGGTACCTGGCCAAAGACAAGGACCGCATCCGCACCCCCAAAGGGGAAAACAGAGTCCAGGAAAAATCCAAGGTAACTTTCCCTGCTCAACACTTATAGAACAACCCATGGTTGTTTTACAATAGCAATGCCCAGGGAGACGAACTCCCTAGAACACGAGGACCGAAGAAAAAGGATCCATACATAGGGAAACATGTCCCAAAAAGGACTCGAGGAGCACCCTCATATCCCTGATCCTGTACCTTACCCTAAGGTACTTCAGGAAAACCATGAGTCCTCCGTTGCCCATAACATATCTAGACCTGTAGGCTAGACAGGTAGAGACAGCAGAAACATGATAACTATCCAAGCAGCTAGGATAGAGTTCTCCAAAAAAAACTCAAACCGCCTGAACAGGAACTCTCAATCACCAGCTTCCAGGAGGAAGGCTGTCTCACCATTGCTAACCAAAACCACCTAAAGGTGCTTCAAATCTTGTTAGCATATAAACAAGTGCAAATAGCTGTAGCTGGTTACATCCAAAAGGATGAGAGCTACTGAAATCCTATTGGCTGATTCTAGCAGTCCTAGAATCAGAAACCTTAGTATCAGGCAAATGTTTAGATTTTCTCTTACGCTTACCCAAAGCAGGGAAAGCTGACAAAGCCGCAGTTACTGCAGAAGAAACCTGAGTGGCAAAATCCCCAGGTAAATAAACACCCCCAGGTGGATGAGAGGACAGAGAAGGCACAGTATGAGAAACAACTAAGGCTTGGGACATCTGAGGAGAAAGCTGAGGCATATCACGCACAGCAGAATCCTGAGAGACACTTGGCTCCAGAAGGGAGAATTTTTTCTTTACACTTCAAATTCTTTGCTAAACAGGCAAAAGAGAACTGCATAGGTAGGGCAATCTGAATGTCTAAGCAAAGTAAACATCTATCCATGGCGATAGATTGCTCCTGATCTGGGTCCATAGTCTGGATAAAGGTCCCACAAGTAATGTAGAAATAACATAATTTATGTAAGAACTTACCTGATAAATTAATTTCTTTCATATTAGCAAGAGTCCATGAGCTAGTGACGTATGGGATATACATTCCTACCAGGAGGGGCAAAGTTTCCCAAACCTCAAAATGCCTATAAATACACCCTCCACCCCACCCACAATTCAGTTTAACGAATAGCCAAGAAGTGGGGTGATAAGAAAGGAGCGAAAGCATCAACAAGGAATTGGAATAATTGTGCTTTATACAAAAAATCATAACCACCACAAAAAGGGTGGGCCTCATGGACTCTTGTCAATATGAAAGAAATTAATTTATCAGGTAAGTTCTTACATAAATTATGTTTTCTTTCATGTAATTGGCAAGAGTCCATGAGCTAGTGACGTATGGGACAGCAAATTCCCAAGATGTGGAACTCCACGCAAGAGTCACTAGAGAGGGAGGGATAAAGATAAAGACAGCCAATTCCGCTGAAAAAAGAATCCACAACCCAAATCAAAAAGTTTTAATCTTTATAATGAAAAAAACTGAAATTATAAGCAGAAGAATCAAACTGAAACAGCTGCCTGAAGAACTTTTCTACCAAAAACTGCTTCTGAAGAGTGAAGAAGAGAAAACATCAAAATGGTAGAATTTAGTAAAATTATGCAAAGAAGACCAAGTTGCTGCTTTGCAAATCTGATCAACAGAAGCTTCATTCTTAAAAACCCAGGAAGTAGAAACTGACCTAGTAGAATGAGCCGTAATCCTCTGAGGCGGGGATTTACCCGACTCCAAATATGCATGATGAATCAAAAGCTTTAACCAAGACGCCAAAGAAATGGCAGAAGCCTTCTGACCTTTCCTAGAACCAGAAAAGATAACAAATAGACTAGAAGTCTTTCTGAAATCTTTAGTAGCTTCAACATAATATTTCAAAGCTCTAACCACGTCCAAAGAATGTAAAGATCTTTCCAAAGAATTCTTAGGATTAGGACACAACGAAGGGACAACAATTTCTCTACTTATGTTGTTGGAATTCACAACTTTAGGTAAAAATTTAAAAGAAGTCCGCAAAACCGCCTTATCCTGATGAAAAATCAGAAAAGGAGACTCACAAGAAAGAGCAGATAATTCAGAAACTCTTCTAGCAGAAGAGATGGCCAAAAGAAACAATACTTTCCAGGAAAGTAATTTAATGTCAAGAGAATGCATAGGCTCAAACGGAGGAGCCTGTAAAGCCCTCAAAACCAAATTAAGACTCCAAGGAGGAGAAATTGGCTTAATGACAGGCTTGATACGAATCAAAGCCTGTACAAAACAATGAATGTCAGGAAGATTAGCAATTTTTCTGTGAAACAGAACAGAAAGAGCAGAGATTTGTCCTTTCAAGGAACTTGCAGACAAACCCTTATCCAAACCATCCTGAAGAAACTGTAAAATTCTAGGAATTCTAAAAGAATGCCAAGAAAATTTATGAGAAGAACACCATGAAATGTAAGTCTTCCAAACTCGGTAATAAATCTTTCTAGACACAGATTTGCGAGCCTGCAACATAGTATTAATCACTGAGTCAGAGAAACCTCTATGACTAAGCACTAAACGTTCAATCTCCATACCTTCAAATTTAATGATTTGAGATCCTGATGGAAAAATGGACCTTGAGATAGAAGGTCTGGCCTTAACGGAAGTGGCCAAGGTTGGCAACTGGACATCCGAACAAGATCCGCATACCAAAATCTGTGTGGCCATGCTGGAGCCACCAGCAGTACAAATGAACGCTCCATTATGATTTTGGAAATCACTCTTGGAAGAAGAACTAGAGGCGGAAAGAGATAAGCAGGTTGATAATTCCAAGGAAGTGACAACGCATCCACTGCTTCCGCCTGAGGATCCCTGGACCTGAACAGATACCTAGGAAGTTTCCTGTTTAGATGAGAAGCCATCAGATCTATTTCTGGAAGCCCCCACATCTGAACAATCTGAAGAAACACATCTGGGTGAAGAGACCATTCTCCCGGATGTAAAGTCTGGCGACTGAGATAATCCGCTTCCCAATTGTCTATACCTGGGATATGGACTGCAGAGAGTAGACAAGAGCTGGATTCCGCCCATGCAAGTATCCGAGATACTTCTTTCATAGCTTGAGGACTGTGAGTCCCACCTTGATGATTGACATACGCCACGGTTGTGACATTGTCTGTCTGAAAACAAATAAACGGTTCTCTCTTCAGAAGAGGCCAAAACTGAAGAGCTCTGAGAATCGCACAGAGTTCCAAAATATTGATTGGTAATCTCGCCTCTTGAGATTTCCAAACCCCCTGCGCTGTCAGAGATCCCCAGACAGCTCCCCAACCTGAAAGACTTGCATCTGTTGAAATCACAGTCCAGGTTGGACGAACAAAAGAGGCCCCCTGAACCAAACGGTGGTGATCTAACCACCGAGTGAGAGATTGTCCAATATTGGGATTTAAGGATATTAATTGTGATATCTTTGTATAATCCCTGCACCATTGGTTCAGCATACAAAGCTGAAGAGGTCTCATGTGAAAACGAGCAAAGGGGATCGCGCCCGATGCTGCAGTCATGGGACCTAAAACCTCCATGCACATAGCTACTGAAGGGAATGACTGAGACTGAAGGTTCTGACAGGCTGTAACCAATTTCAGACGTCTTTTGTCTGTTAGAGACAAAGTCATGGATACTGAATCTATTTGGAATCCTAAAAAGGTTACCCTTGTCTGAGGAATCAAGGAACTTTTTGGTAAATTGATCCTCCAAACATGTCTTTGAAGAAACAACACTAGTTGATTTGTGTGAGATTCTGCAGAATGTAAAGACTGAGCAAGTACCAAGATATCGTCCAAATAAGGAAACACTGCAATAACCCGCTCTCTGATTACAGAGAGAAGGGCACCGAGAACCTTTGAAAAGATCCTTGGAGCCGTTGCTAGGCCAAAAGGAAGAGCAACAAATTGGCAATGCTTGTCTAGAAAAGAGAATCTCAGAAACTGATAATGATCTGGATGAATCGGAATATGAAGATATGCATTCTGTAAGTCTATTGTGGACATATAATGCCCTTGCTGAACAAAAGGCAGAATAGTCCTTATAGTCACCATTTTGAATGTAGGTATTCTTACATAACGATTCAAAATTTTTAGATCCAGAACTGGTCTGAAAGAATTCTCTTTCTTTGGAACAATGAATAGATTGAAATAAAACCCCAGACCCCGTTCCAGATATGGAACCGGCACAATTACCCCGGATAACTGCAGGTCTGAAACACACTTCAGGAAAGCTTGAGCCTTTACTGGGTTCACTGGAATGCGTGAGAAAAAGAAACTTCTCATAGGCGGTCTTACCTTGAAACCTATTCTGTACCCTTGAGAAACAATGTTCTGAATCCAATGATTTTGGATTGAATTGATCCAAACATCTTTAAAAAATAGAAATCTGCCCCCTACCAGCTGCGCTGGAATGAGGGCCGCACCTTCATGCGGACTTGGGGGCTGGTTTTGATTTTCTAAAAGGCTTGGATTTATTCCAGACTGGAGAAGGCTTCCAATTGGAAACCGTTCCTTTAGGGGAAGGGTCAGGTTTCTGTTCCTTATTCTGACGAAAGGAACGAAAACGGTTAGCAGCCGTAAATTTACCTTTAGATTTTTTATCCTGAGGCAAAAAAGCTCCCTTCCCCCCAGTGACAGTTGAAATTATTGAATCCAACTGAGAACCAAATAATTTATTACCTTGGAAAGATAGAGATAGCAACGTTGACTTAGAAGTCATATCCGCATTCCAAGATTCAAGCCATAAAGCTCATATACCTGACATCAATTCTAATGATATCAAAAATGGCATCACAAATGAAATTATTAGCATGTTGAATTAGCCTAACAATGCTATATACATTAGGATCTGGTACTTGTTGCGCTAAAGTTTCCAACCAAAAAGTTGAAGCCGCAGCAACATCAGCCAAAGAACTAGCAGGCCAAAGAAGATGACCTGAACATAAATAAGCCTTCCTTAGATAAGATTCAAGCTTCCTATCTAAAGGACCTTTAAAAGAAGTACTATCTGCCGTAGGAATAGTAGTACGCTTAGTAAGAGTAGAGATAGCCCCATCAACTTTGGGGATCTTTTCCCAAAACTAAAATCTATCAGACGGCAAAGGGTACAGTCTCTTAAACCTTGAAGAAGGAGTAAATGAAGTACCCAGACTATTCCATTCCCTAGAAATTACATCTGAAATAGCATCAGGAACTGGAAAAACTTCTGGAATAACTATATGAGGTTTAAAAACCGCATTTAAACGTTTACTGGCTTAATATCAAGAGGACTAGTTTCCTCCATATCTAATGCAATCAACACCTCTTTAAATAAAGAACGAATATACTCCATTTTAAATAAATATGAAGATTTGTCAGTGTTAATATCTGAGGCAGAATCTTCTGAACCAGATAGATCCTAATCAGAGATAGTTAAATCAGAATGCTGTCGGTCATTTAAAAATTCATCGAATTTATGAGAAGTTTTAAAAGACCTTTTACGTTTATTAGAAGGTGGTAAAACAGACAGGGTCTTCTGAATGGAATTAGAAACAAATTCTCTCACATTAACAGGAATATCCTGAACATTAGATGTTGAAGGAACAACAACAGGTAAATGGACTACTACTAATGGAAATATTGTCTGCTTTAGAAAGTTTATCATGACAACTAACACAAACTACAGCCGGAGGAACAGTTACCACAA
The DNA here is from genome assembly GCF_027579735.1 of Bombina bombina. Lineage (NCBI taxonomy): Eukaryota > Metazoa > Chordata > Amphibia > Anura > Bombinatoridae > Bombina > Bombina bombina. The sequence goes on along the minus strand of NC_069504.1, from coordinate 6,053,785 downwards.
GTTTACAACAAATGCACTTAGCTTTGGTAGAACCGACATCAGGCAGCAGCATTCCAGAAGTAGATTCTGATACAGGGTCAGATTGGGACATCTTGCAATATGTAATAGAAAAAAGAACATATAAAGCAAAATTATCAATTTCCTTATATGACAGTTTCAGGAATGGGAAAAAAATGCAAACAGAATAAGCCTCTGGAAACCAGAAGCAAAAACACATGAAGACTTAAATAATGTCAAAAGTCTGTCGCCATGTATGACGCCCAAAATTGACAAAATAATTTTTGGTGCCAAAAACGTCTGCAACAAACACGAGCGTCATAGATGACGCAACTACGTAAAAATTTTTGGCGCCAAATAAGACGCCGGAAATGACGAAAATACGTCAACAAACGTAATTCTCGCGCCAAAAAAGTCTCGCGCCAAGAATGACGCAATAAATTATAGCATTTTGCGCACCTGCAAGCCTAACAGCCTGCAATTTGGAAAAAAAGTCAATTTTGAAAAATTTCAGGTAAGAATTTTTTTATTTTTTTTTTTTATATGTGCATTTCCCAAAATGAAACTGACAGTCTGTAAAAAAGGAAATATACTGATAAACCTGAATCATGGCAAATATAAGTACAAACATTATATTTAGAACTTTACATTTAAAGTGCCAAACCATAGCTAAGAGTGTCTTAAATAAAGGAAAATATACTTACCAAAAGACACTCATCTACATAAAGTAGATAGCCAAACCAGTACTGAAACGAGAATCAGTAGAGGTAATGGTATATAAGAGTATATCGTCGATCTGAAAAGGGAGGTAGGAGATGAATCTCTACGACCGATAACAGAGAACCTATGAAATAGATCCCCGTTAGGATGACCATTGCATTCAATAGGTAATACTCCCTTCACATCCCTCTGTCATTCACTGCACTCTGAGAGGAACCGGGCTTCAGCATGCTGAGAAGCGCATATCAACGTAGAAATCTAGCACAAACTTACTTCACCACCTCCATAGGAGGCAAAGTTTGTAAAACTGAATTGTGGGTGTGGTGAGGGGTGTATTTATAAGCATTTTGAGGTTTGGGAAAATTTGCCCCTCCTGGTAGGATTGTATATCCCATACGTCACTAGCTCATGGACTCTTGCCAATTACATGAAAGAAATTGGGATTTTTAAAGTGAAAGTTTTACAAACGCTAGGATTGACTATTGAAACAAATAAAGGGGAGTTTCATTCATGACGTATAAGATAATTCATGTAGAAAGCTCCTTTATTTGGTTCAATCGATCGCCGTTCTTAGCTGCTACAGCAGCCCACGGCTAAAAAATTTTTTGCTAAGAGGTGAAGTTTTTGGGTAAAACGCTAGGATTGACTATCACTTTAATGCAAAATAAAAACTTAATGCTTCATAAAATTATTTTTAATCATCAGGCAAAAAAATATAAAATAAAAAGAAATATTGCAATCAATATTAGATAACACTTTAATGAAACTGCCTCAGATGCCTGAGGCTCCTACCGGTCAGAAGAATGTCCCACTAGACTAGTAATTCATCTCTGAAAAACTCCTGATCGCTGAAAAACAGAAGCCGATTTCACAAAAGACCAGGCAGGATCAAATACTGTTGCACAATCTGTATAACCACTCCGTAAAAGTAGAAGTGCGGTCTACACGTGACCAGGACAAAAATCAACTGCGGCACAGAAATGTACTCTGCTGTAAAAAGAGCCTGAAAACAACAGCAGTTTGAAAAAACACAATTTATGCTTACCTGATAAATTTATTTCTCTTGTGGTGTATCCAGGCCACGGATCATCCATTACTTGTGGGATATTCTCATTCCCAACAGGAAGTTGCAAGAGGACACCCACAGCAGAGCTGTCTATATAGCTCCTCCCCTAACTGCCATATCCAGTCATTCGACCGAAAACAAGCAGAGAAAGGAGAAACCATAGGGTGCAGTGGTGACTGTAGTTTAAAATAAAAAAAATACCTGCCTTAAAATGACAGGGCGGGCCATGGACTGGATATACCACAAGAGAAATAAATGTATCAGGTAAGCATAAATTGTGTTTTTTCTTGTAAGGTGTATCCAGTCCACGGATCATCCATTACTTGTGGGATACCAATACCAAAGCTAAAGTACACGGATGAAGGGAGGGACAAGGCAGGTACTTAAACGGAAGGTACCACTGCCTGTAAGACCTTTCTCCCAAAAATAGCCTCCGAAGAAGCAAAAGTAGAATTTTGAAAAAGTATGAAGCGAAGACCAAGTCGCCGCCTTGCAAATCTGTTCAACAGAAGCCTCATTTTTAAAGGCCCAAGTGGAAGCCACAGCTCTAGTAGAATGAGCTGTAATCCTTTCAGGAGGCTGCTGTCCAGCAGTCTCATAGGCTAAGCGGATTATGCTTCTTAGCCAAAAAGAAAGAGAGATAGCCGAAGCCTTTTGACCTCTCCTCTGTCCGGAGTAGACAACAAACAAAGCAGATGTTTGACGAAAATCTTTAGTAGCTTGTAAGTAAAACTTTAAAGCACGAACCACGTCCAGATTGTGTAATAGACGTTCCTTCTTTGAAGAAGGATTAGGACACAAGGATGGAACAACAATCTCTTGATTGATATTCTTGTTAGATACCACCTTAGGTAAAAACCCAGGTTTGGTACACAGGACTACCTTATCCGTATGGAAAATAAGATAAGGAGAATCACATTTTAAGGCAGATAATTCGGAGACTCTACGAGCCGAGGAAATAGCTACCAAAAAAAGAACTTTCCAAGATAAAAGTTTGATATCTATGGAATGAAGAGGTTCAAACGGAACTCCTTGAAGAACCTTAAGAACCAAGTTTAAGCTTCATGGTGGAGCAACAGGTTTAAACACAGGCTTGATTCTAACTAAAGCCTGACAAAATGCCTGAACGTCTAGAGCATCTGCCAGACGCTTGTGCAAAAGAATAGACAGAGCAGAAATCTGTCCCTTTAAGGAACTGGCTGACAATCCTTTTTCCAAACCTTCTTGAAGAAAGGATAATATCCTGGGAATCCTGACCTTATTCCATGAGTAACCCTTGGATTCACACCAATAAAGATATTTATGCCATATCTTATGGTAAATTTTCCTGGTGACAGGCTTTCGTGCCTGTATTAAGGTATCAATGACTGACTCGGAGAAGCCACGCTTTGATAAAATCAAGCGTTCAATCTCCAGGCAGTCAGTCTCAGAGAAATTAGATTTGGATGGTTGAAAGGACCCTGAAGTAGAAGGTCCTGTCTCAGAGGCAGAGTCCATGGTGGAAAGGATGACATGTCCACTAGATCTGCATACCAGGTCCTGAGTGGCCACGCAGGCGCTATCAAAATCACTGATGCTCTCTCCTGCTTGATCTTGGCAATCAGTCGAGGGAGCAGAGGAAACGGTGGAAACACATAAGCCATGTTGAAAGACCTGGCCGCTGCTAGAGCATCTATCAGCGTCGCCTTGGGATCCCTGGATCTGAATCCGTAACAAGGAAGCTTGGCGTTCTGGCGAGACGCCATGAGATCCAGTTCTGGTTTGCCCCAACGATGAATCAATTGTGCAAACACCTCCGGATGGAGTTCCCACTCCCCCGGATGAAAAGTCTGACGACTTAGAAAATCCGACTCCCAGTTCTCTACACCTGGGATATGGATAGCTGATAGGTGGCAAGAGTGAGTCTCTGCCCAGCGAATTATCCTTGAGACTTCTAACATCACTAGGGAACTTCTTGTTCCCCCTTGATGGTTGATGTAAGCCACAGTCGTGATGTTGTCCGACTGAAATCTGATGTACCTCAGAGTTGCTAACTGAGGCCAAGCCTGAAGAGCATTGAATATCGCTCTCAGTTCCAGAATATTTATTGGAAGGAGTGTCTCCTCCTGAGTCCACGATCCCTGAGCCTTCAGGGAGTTCCAGACTGCACCCCAACCTAGAAGGCTGGCATCTGTTGTTACAATTGTCCAATCTGGCCTGCGATAGGTCATACCTTTGGACAGATGGACCCGAGATAGCCACCAGAGAAGAGAATCCCTGGTCTCTTGATCCAGATTTAGTAGAGGGGACAAATTTGTGTAATCCCCGTTCCACTGACTGAGCATGCATAGTTGCAGCGGTCTGAGATGTAGGCGTGCAAACGGCACTATGTCCATTGCCGCTACCATTAAGCCGATTACTTCCATGCACTGAGCCACCGAAGGGCGCGGAATGGAATGAAGAACACGGCAGGAATTTAGAAGCTTTGATAACCTGGACTCCGTCAGGTAAATTTTCATTTCTACAGAATCTATCAGAGTCCCTAGGAAGGAAACTCTTGTGAGTGGGGATAGAGAACTCTTTTCCTCGTTCACTTTCCACCCATGCGATCTCAGAAATTCCAGTACTACGTCCGTATGAGACTTGGCAATTTGGAAGTTTGACGCCTGTATCAGGATGTCGTCTAAATAAGGGGCCACTGCTATGCCCCGCGGCCTTAGGACCACCAGAAGCGACCCCAGAACCTTCGTAAAGATTCTTGGGGCTGTAGCTAATCCAAAGGGAAAAACTACAAACTGGTAATGCCTGTCTAGAAAGGCAAACCTGAGAAACCGATGATGATCTTTGTGTATCGGAATGTGAAGATAAGCATCCTTTAAATCCACTGTAGTCATATATTGACCCTCCTGGATCATAGGTAGGATGGTAGGAATAGTTTCCATTTTGAATGATGGAACTCTGAGGAATTTGTTTAAGATCTTTAGATCCAAAATTGGTCTGAAGGTTCCCTCTTTTTTGGGAACCACAAACAGATTTGAGTAAAAACCCTGTCCCAGTTCCTCCTTTGGAACTGGATGGATCACTCCCATAACTAGGAGGTCTCGTACACAGTGTAAGAATGCCTCTCTCTTTATCTGGTTTGCAGATAATTGTGAAAGGTGAAATCTCCCTTTTGGGGGGGAAGCTTTGAAGTCCAGAAGATATCCCTGGGATATAATTTCCAACGCCCAGGGATCCTGGACATCTCTTGCCCATGCCTGGGCAAAGCGTGAAAGTCTGCCCCCTACTAGATCCGTTACCGGATAGGAGGCCATTCCTTCATGCTGTCTTAGAGGCAGCATTAAACAATCGAGGTAGAAGAAGCTAATCTGATTAAAAATGAATTTAATTACAAAAATAACATAAAATACATACTAACATGGATCCATGAAAGCTGACAATAAATTGGTTAAGATTTTAGACAATATAAAAACATAAGCATAAAAACGACATATGATTTGTAGTTGAGAGTGGCGCTACTAAAAGCTAAAAAGTATTAAAAACTATGAGAGGAAATATATGTGTTACCTACTGAATATTTTATGTATATATTTTACCCAAATCAAATAGAAAATTAAATTTCCATAGAAATAAGTATACCTTTACTAGATTATGAATTTAGGAAGAATACATATGTTCTATTCACATAAATTTCAAATGCATTTTAGTACAATGAAAAGTTTTTATTATATTACAATCATATGCTGAGAAAAAAACTAAAAAATATAAAATACACAGCTGTATATCTATATAAATAAAATATTTCACTAATGACTCACAAAGTAAAAACAGATATTGATATGATAAAATATAAATGAGAGAGCCCAGATAATTTTGAGTCTTTCCTAGTAAAGTAACGATGTCCACAAATATTACTTAGAGGTGTGGTCTGTATATTGAAACAAAAGGATTTGTTGAATTTGTTGGAAAGATTCTCTTAGTAACACAATTGTTTCAAACAGTTCATATAGTATCCAAGTTCAATTGATAAAATATCAAAGCTCAAATGAATAGAGTGGCAGAGTTCCCAAATAGATGTTAAAAATCCAGTATGTTTAGCAGGGCGACAATCTTGCTTGTGTGTTATTTGCAGTAAACTTAAATGGCACTTTATGAGGTATATGACTTTATGAGGTATATCTGAGCCGCTATATAAGTGGTCTTACCTCCTCCTTCATGTGTTAACCCCGCTTCATAGGTGGTCTTACCTCTTTTTGGATGTGTTTGAAGTCTCTAGGCTTACCGGTCTTTTAAGTTTGGGTAAACGTAGCGATGCAGCAATTCGGTTTTCTTCAACTTGCGCAAGCTCTCCTATAAACCGATGGCTTCTTTACCTGCTCTTAGTACTCAGGTGTACGCACCCACTATGTAGAAAATTCCATTTTTATTGGGATATTTCGAAATAGAAAAGACAACGTTTCGGACCTCTAGTCCTTAGTCATGTCAATCATGACTAAGGACTAGAGGTCCGAAACGTTGTCTTTTCTATTTCGAAATATCCCAATAAAAATGGAATTTTCGGTTTATAGGAGAGCTTGCGCAAGTTGAAGAAAACCGAATTGCTGCATCGCTACGTTTACCCAAACTTAAAAGACCGGTAAGCCTAGAGACTTCAAACACATCCAAAAAGAGGTAAGACCACCTATGAAGCGGGGTTAACACATGAAGGAGGAGGTAAGACCACTTATATAGCGGCTCAGATATACCTCATAAAGTCATATACCTCATAAAGTGCCATTTAAGTTTACTGCAAATAACACACAAGCAAGATTGTCGCCCTGCTAAACATACTGGATTTTTAACATCTATTTGGGAACTCTGCCACTCTATTCATTTGAGCTTTGATATTTTATCAATTGAACTTGGATACTATATGAACTGTTTGAAACAATTGTGTTACTAAGAGAATCTTTCCAACAAATTCAACAAATCCTTTTGTTTCAATATACAGACCACACCTCTAAGTAATATTTGTGGACATCGTTACTTTACTAGGAAAGACTCAAAATTATCTGGGCTCTCTCATTTATATTTTATCATATCAATATCTGTTTTTACTTTGTGAGTCATTAGTGAAATATTTTATTTATATAGATATATATTTGTACAAATATCCTCCGACACTAGAAAAATTCTCAATATAACCAGTATCTAGGACATTATGTTGTCCAGTTATAAATTTAAGCAACGATCGCTATATAGATGGAACTAAATTTCATATTAAAGCAGTCCCCATAACCCTTCCAAATAGAATGTCATACATGATTCATTCCAAGCTTGGGACACTATTCCAAGCAAACACATATATATATAGAACTATTCTGTTAATTCCTCTCTATCCAAGAGTGTGATACACAATAGGCAAATAACCAAGTGTAGATCTTTTTCTTTCCCTAAGGGAATCATGACTAACATTCCCTTAGAGATACGACAGTCTTTTCATTAATTATAACTCATCCAACATTTGACTTTTTAAAGTTTTCATATTTTAATCTGGTTTTGTGTATATGTATACACTTATGTCCTTCCCAGGTCATAGTGGTTCCGTGAATCGAATGTTTAAACACCTCTCTAAGAGGAGGACAATACATACACTAGTATCATTATTAAATAATACTATTTACGGATACTAGATAAAAATACCACGCAAACATTTATGACAGATAAACAGAGGGGGTTTATGACCAGATTGACACTATCAGGTTTATTACAAACTCCTCTCAAGAGTCTTTTCGATTTTGGTCTAATTAAAACAAAAATTTAAAATATAAATGTTAATGTTATACATTGAATGAAATATTCCCCCTCGATTCCTCTAACATTATTCGGACAAAATAATTTGTGTTTAAATACACATGGCAACAAATAATGGAAATAAAAATCCCCACAACACCTATTAAGCAAGCCATTAAGGTCTGTTTAAGGCTTTTCTTCCACTTTTAACATCATTTATTATTTTACACAGAAGAAATCCCTCGTCCAATCAAAGGTGCACCTATCCGTGACGTCATGACCAATCAGAGCTGGCCATTTACGGAGCAAGAGTAAACAAGTTTTTCCTATGTAAAAAGCTCCATCTTGATTATTGCTCAAAGGACCATATAGTGAATTCACGATACTAACCTAAACACAAGTGAAAAATATTTCAAGGAGATTATTACAAATTATAACTCCAGCACGTCTCTAACCGGAAGTGACGTCACGGCTCACCCGTTCAAGAGAGACAAACTATTCCCTACTTGTATACTATTCTGCACATAAAATAATTGAAATTCTTGGGATAAAACACATAATATACACAATGAATATATACATATATAAAACTATATAAGTCTGAAAAAACAACGGACGCTGTTAGTTTTCCAACCGGAAGTAATTAATAATTACATCCGGGGTCATAAGATCCTTTATAAGGCACCATTCCAGAATGAAAAAAACAGTCTTGAGAAAGGCCTGATACGGGCCGAAACGCGTAGACACTGGTAAGCCTTATTTCTATTTGTTCCACACTGTTATACAACCTACACTATTTGTATTTTCTTTTTTAGGAGGAGATCGTTACACCCCAAGCCCTATTAGCAACATACACCGTAGCGGTGATCACTACTATCAAGTCACACAGCAGACACTGTCTGTGGTGGACAGTGCACATAACTTTATCTTTTTACCCTTTTGAGACTATCACTTTGGATTGATATTTTGATTATTTGATCTTTTGTTTTTTGTTTTGCTTTTTGGATACCATCACCTTTTTTCACACATTTTTCACATTTTTTCCATTTTTATATTTGAAGAATACCACATTATATTTTGGCTCATTTGGACACTACCATTTTTTATTTGGAGCCATAACGTTTTCCCTATTGAATTTGGACTAAGTAATTGACGTTTTAACCACGCTCACTTTTATATATATATTTTTTCATATTTTATTTTATATTTATTTTCGATATCACGCAATGTCTGTTTTTAAGTAAATCAGAACATCTTGCTTCACTCATAGGAATCTAATTCTATTTCCCCTACACGATTTCACCACTATTTTCTTACAACCAATCGAAAACCAAAGGGCGGAAGGACACCCCCTTCCTATCTCACAACACCGTGCACCGCATCAGAGCTCTACACAGTTCAGTTAACGTATCTCATTCTCACCAGCTACTAACACACTGTTGTTTTTATTGATTGTATATTGAATCTTTCATATGTCGTTTTTATGCTTATGTTTTTATATTGTCTAAAATCTTAACCAATTTATTGTCAGCTTTCATGGATCCATGTTAGTATGTATTTTATGTTATTTTTGTAATTAAATTCATTTTTAATCAGATTAGCTTCTTCTACCTCGATTGTTTAGTACCCGCCTCCTTTTGGTAGGCGCCTGGGCTTTCTCCCCAATAAGTTTGCCTCTCGGTGTCAGCTAGGTGCACCTTATCCCGGGCTGCGGTACATAGTAGGCGCTTTCTCCACTTGTCACTCTTTGTCTTAGAGGCAGCAGCAGACTTTTTGGCCTGCTTACCTTTGTTCCAGGTCTGATTTGGTCTCCAGACCATCTTGGACTGAGCAAAAGTTCCCTCTTGTTTTGCATTAGAGGAAGTTGATGCCGCACCTGCCTTGAAGTTTCGAAAGGCACGAAAATTAGACTGTTTGGCCCTTGATTTGGACCTGTCCTGAGGAAGGGCATGACCTTCTCCTCCAGTGATATCAGCAATAATCTCCTTCAAACCAGGCCCGAATAGGGTCTGCCCCTTGAAGGGAATGTTAAGTAGCTTAGATTTTGAAGTCACGTCAGCTGACCATGATTTAAGCCATAGCGCCCTGCGCGCCTGTATAGCAAAACCAGAATTCTTAGCCGTTAGTTTAGTCAAATGAACAATGGCATCAGAAACAAAAGAATTGGCTAGCTTAAGTGCTCTAAGCTTGCCAAGTATGTCATCCAATGGAGTCGCTACCTGTAAAGCCTCTTCCAGGGACTCAAACCAGAACGCTGCAGCAGCAGTGACAGGAGCAATGCATGCAAGGGGCTGTAGGATAAAACCTTGTTGAATAAATATTTTCTTAAGGTAATCTTCTAATTTTTTATCCATTGGATCTAAAAAAGCACAACTGTCCTCGACAGGGATAGTAGTACGCTTTGCTAGAGTAGAAACTGCTCCCTCCACCTTAGGGACTGTCTGCCATAAGTCCCGTGTGGTTGCGTCTATTGGAAACATTTTTCTAAAAATAGGAGGGGGAGAGAACGGCACACCTGGTCTATCCCATTCCTTATTAATAATTTCTGTAAACCTTTTAGGTATTGGAAAAACATCAGTACACACCGGCACTGCATAGTATTTATCCAGTCTACACAATTTCTCTGGCACTGCAATTGTATCACAGTCATTCAGAGCAGCTAAAACCTCCCTGAGCAACACGCGGAGGTGTTCAAGCTTAAATTTAAATGTAGAAATATCAGAATCAGGCATCTTTCCTGAGTCAGACACATCACCCACAGACTGAAGCTCTCCTTCCTCAGCTTCTGCATATTGTGAGGCAGTATCAGACATGGTTCTTAAAGCGTCAGTATGCTC
>NC_069504.1:6023414-6033414 GCF_027579735.1 Bombina bombina | reverse complement strand
AGGCATCTATAAGTTCTGCCTGAGGATCCCTGGACCTCGACCCATATCTGGGTAGCTTGGCATTGAGTCTGGATGCCATGTGATCTATCTCCGGCGTCCCCCATCTGTTGCAAATCTCCGCAAACAACTCGGGATGGAGAGACCATTCCCCCAGGTGAAACGATTGTCTGCTGAGAAAGTCCGCTTCCCTGTTGTCCACACCCGGAATGTGGATCACTGACAGTGAGCAGCTGTGGGCCTCCACCCATTCCATAATCCGAGATACTTCCCTCATGGCAAGAGAGCTTCTTGTTCCCCCCTGATGGTTGATGTAAGCCACCGAGGTAATGTCTGATTGGAATCTGATAAACTGGGACGAACCCAGATGAGGCCAAGCCTTCAGAGCGTTGAAGATCGCTCGAAGCTTCAAAATGTTGATCAGGAGAAGTGATTCCTCTCGAGTCTATCGACCCTGAGTCTTCCTGGCACCCCAAACAGCTCCCCATCCTGATAGACTTGCGTCCATTGTCACAATCTCCCAGGATGGTCTCAAGAAGGATGTCCCCTGGGACAGGTGATCTGGACAGAGCTACCAAGAGAGCGATTCTCTTGACCGGTTGTCCAGAGAAATCTGTTGTATAGATACGAGTGATCGGCGTTCCATTGCCTCAGCATGCACAACTGAAGAGGCCTGAGATGGAACCTGGTGAATAGAATGACATCTATGCTGGACACCATGAGGCTAACTTCCTCCATACATCTGCACACAGATGGTCTGAAGAAGGTCTGGAGGGCAAGACAATTGGAAGTAATCTTGCAACGTCTCTGGTCTGTAAGGAAAATCTTCATGGATATGGAGTCTATTACAGTACCCAGGAATTCCACTCTGGTACTGGGAACCAGAGAACTCTTTCCTAAGTTTCTCAGAGCTCTTGAATGGTCTTCAGCCAGATGGCAGGACGGAGCCTGTACCAGGATGTTGTCCAAGTAAGGTTCTACTGCAATACCTCTGGATCTTGCCACCACGAGCAGAGCCCTTAGAACCTATTGGACTGTATTTCCTCTTGAACTAAGGGCAGAATTGACCTTATCGTTTCCATCTTGAACAATGGCACTGACAGAAACTTGTTTAAGCACTTTAGGTCTAGAATCGGGCGAAAAGTACCCTCCTTCTTTGGGACCACAAAAAGGTTTGAGTAATATCCTAGACCTCTTTCTGTTAGAGGTACTGGCACAATCACTCCTAGGGAGGAGAGATCCCTCATGCACCCTAGAAAGGCATCTAATTTTTCTTGTCTTGAAGACAGGTTTGATAAGAGGAATCTGCCCCTGGGCGAATGAGATTTGAAACCTATCCTGTAACCCTGAGCAATGACTTCCAGAACCCAAGGGTCTTGCATGTCTCCTAGCCAAGCCTCCACAAAGAGAGATAGTCTGCCTCCAACACAATCCGGCAGATCGGGGGCTGCCCCTTCATGCCGATTTTGTCTTGGCGGGCTTCTTTTTCTGCTTGGATCTATTCCAAGATTGAGAGGGTTCCAAGTTCCCTTGAACTGGTCCGGCTTCGCGGAGGGCTGCTGTCGTTTGGATTTATCCGAACAAAAGGGATGAAAATTAGGACCCTGTCCTTTAGGTTTGTTCTTATCTTGCGGTAAAAAGGTACCCTTGCCCCCAGTGACCGTGGATATGATAGAGTCCAGTCCTGGACCGAAAAGAACCTTCCCCTTTAATGGAAGAAAAAGCAATCTAGATTTTGAAGTCATGATAGCAGACCAAGACTTTAACCACAGAGCCCTACGGGCCAGAACAGAATAGCCTTATGTCTTGGCATGCAAGCGAATAATCTGCATGTTTGCATCGCAAATAAACAAATTAGCTACCCTTAAGGCCTTAATTCTTTCCTGGATCTCATCGAGAGGAGTTTCCACCTCAATCATCTCCAATAGAGAGTCACACCAATAGATAGAGGCTCCAGCCACAGCAGCAACCGCTGCTGCAGGCTGAAATAAAAACCCAGTGTGCTGAAACATCTTTCTCAACAGAGTTTCTAGCTTCTTATCCATGGGCTCCTTAAACAATGAACTATCCTCAAACGGGATAGTGGTGCGTTTAGCAAGTGTGGAGATAGCTCCATCCACCTTAGGGACAGACCCCCACAACTCTAATTGGGAGTCAGGAACCGGGAACAATTTCTTAAAGAAAGAGGAAGGGGAAAAAGAGGATCCGAGTCTTTCCCATTCATTCTTAATATTTGCCATCTTAACGGGAACCGGGAAAGTTTGAGGCACCACCCTGTCCTCAAGCTTAGGAATAGAAGGTTCCTCAGGTAACTTAGGTTCCGGAACCTCTAACGTAGCCAACACTTCCTTTAACAGAAAGCATAAGTGCTCTATCCTAAATCTTAAGTCTGGTTACTCCGCAGCCGGAGGCTTAGAGGCAGCCGATTCCGACCCAGAAAGAGCCTCCTTTGAAGTATCAGAGGCATCTTCATCAGCGGATAATCTACAGTAGTGGACAAAATTGTGGAAACCTTTTGAAAAAAGTGTATTTTTAAAGGTTTGAAGGCTCATAATACCACTTGTTTTTTGAATAATACTATAAAATTATATATCAATGGAAAGATAATTTAATCAATAATGTAATGCAATAACTTTTATGAAGGATTTTCTTATTAGAACAGCAGTTATAAAGAAGAAAAGTGAAACACATAGAAAAAATGATATATACAAAAATTCTCAACATGTCAGTTAATACTTAGTTGGGTAACCATTAGAGTTAATTACGGCCTTAAAACCCCTTCCCATGGAGTGAACCAAGTTTTTAAGTTCTGCAGCTGTTATAATGTGAAACCAAGATTGAATTATTGCTTCTATTAATTGGGTTTTATTGCTGGGTATCTTCTGATTAGCAAGTTTCTTTAGTCGGCTCCATAGATTTTCGATTGAGTTAAGGTCTGGGCTATTCCCAGGCCATTCCAGCAGTGGAATATGATTATCTTGAAACCACTTTTTGCACACAGCAGCAACATGACATGGAGCTGAATCCTGTTGAAATATAAATGCTTTATTATCTTGGAAAAGATCACGTACGGAAGGCTTCATTTCGGGCTCAAGTATTTCATTTATGTATTTTGGGGCATTTATATTCCCATTAATAACGCAAATTCTGCCCACACCTTTAGATGTCATACAACCCCAGGTCATAACACTAACTGGGTGTTTCATGGTACGTGTAATGCAATCTGGATGCAAATCTTCTCCGATTATTCTCCTTACGTATTTTATGCCATTACTACCAAAAAGGGAGATTTTGGTCTCATCACTCCAAATAACACTGTCCCATTGTTCCACTGTCCAGTTAACATGGGTTTTAGCCCAGTTTAATCTTTTCAAACTTTGTTTGAGAGATAAAAATTGATTTTTTTTTTGTGGAATTCTAGCATTTAGACAAAATTCCTGCAGTCTGCTCCGAACAGTCCTTGCACTCAACTTCACATTGCATTGCGCCATTTCATCTTGTATACACCCAGATGATTTTCTTCTGTCACGTAGGCACAGTCTCCCAATTCTTATATCATCACTTGCTGTTGTGCACCTTTTCCTGCCTTTACCAGTCTGGTTTTGTAGTGACTGAGTCTCCTTATACCGCTTCAAACATTTAGAAATGCCACCTTTGGTTAAGTTTCCACCAATATTTCTTCTAATTTCTTCATAACTGTAGCCTTGTTCACCTAATAGTACTATTTTACATCACTTTCTGGGTGACCAGTCAACTCTATGGGGCCTGCCTATCTATCAAACTCCAAATGGAGCATGATGCCCCGTTTTTCTGGCGAGCCTGCAGGCTCGCCAGAAACAGCAGTTATGAAGCAGCGGTCACAAAGACCGCTGCTCCATAACCCTGTCTGCTTGCTCTGAGCAGACGGACAGACTTCACCACAATTCAACCCGATCGAGTACGATCAGGTTGATTGACACCTCCCTGCTGGTGGCCCATTGGCCGCGAGTGTGCAGGGGGCGGCATTGCATGGCACTCACCACCTCCTATGACCCAGGCTCCACAGAGAAACCGCTTCTTCTCCTGTAAACCGCACGGTCAGGAAAAAGGAAGTTAATGAGGCCACACCCGGTCACATGGCATGCAATGCAGGACCGCCCCTGCTGCAGGAAGAAAAACGCGCCAAACTGACAGGCTGCGCAGTTTATTCAAAACAAAAGTAAAACCTGAATGTTCCAACATCTGCCAGAGCCTCATCTCACACATGTCACAGCATAAAAACATAATAAAGCAAATCATGTATAAATCCCCCCTGTTCAATAATCCCCTTCCGGAGATATTAACCCTTGATTCCATACAGATAAAGGAGTCACACTGTGACCCTTTCTTCTTACGTTATCATATAATATAAAATGAAACAATCTTACCGGAATCGTCACCGTGGAACAGACACACAGCCTCTCAAGTTTGACAGTCTTGTAGCATCGCACCTGACGTGGACTTGAGTGATAGATGCAGGCAGTGAAACTCGTCAACACTGATTGCTTAGGAGTTGTTAATACGAGTCTAAATTAGTTCGCAGAAAGACTCTCCCTGCAACTCCAGACCCTAACATTCATCAATGCTCTCACTGAGAGGCTGACAAGACTACTTAAAACTCCAGTCCCATAGCGAAGAGTACTACCCTCCATAAGAGACTACCCCAAATCTTCCGACATTTCTCTGACATCCTCCAGTGACAAAAGGCAAAGAATGACTGGGGGGTGAGGGGAGTGGGGGAGGTACTTAAGCCTTTGGCTGGGGTGTCTTTGCCTCCTCCTGGTGGCCAGGTTCTGTATTCCCACAAGTAAGGAATGAAGATGTGGACTCTCCTCATATTAAGATGGAAAACCCCACGTGTGAGGTGTATACAGGTTTATGTCACACGTGTGAGGTGTATACAGGTTTATGTCACACACATGTGAGGTGTATACCCATTTATATCAGACATGTGTGAGGTGTATACAGGTTTATGTCACACATGTGTGAGGTGTATACAGGTTTATGTCAGACACGTGTGAGGTGTATACAGGATTATGTCACACACATGTGTGAGGTGTATACAGGTTTATGTCAGACATGTGTGAGGTGTATACAGGTTTATATCAGACACGTGTGAGGTGTATACAGGTTTATGTCAGACACATGTGAGGTGTATACAGGTTTATGTCAGGCACGTGTGAGGTGTATACAGGCTTATGTCACACATGTGTGAGGTGTATACAGGTTTATATCAGACACATGTGAGGTGTATACAGGTTTATGTCAGACACGTGTGAGGTGTATACAGGTTTATGTCAGACACATGTGTGAGGTGTATACAGGTTTATGTCAGACACGTGTGAGGTGTATACAGGTTTATGTCAGACACATGTGAGGTGTATACAGGTTTATGTCAGACACGTGTGAGGTGTATACAGGTTTATGTCAGACACATGTGTGAGGTGTATACAGGTTTATGTCAGACACATGTGAGGTGTATACAGGTGTTACAGAAGCATTAGTTATTTTGTTGTGAAGAGCTTATTTCCCAGCAGCAATGCCTGAACCAGCCAAGCCAGCGCCTAAGAAGGGCTCCAAGAAAACCGTAACAAGTATCATTTCATAAAGAGTTAACTTTTTTTCAGCTTTTAGAAACTATTGTCTAATCACCTCTGGAGCCAGACTGCTAATTGATAAGATGAACTTGTAAACTTGTTATCTTAAGTACTGTAATCCTATTGGGGCCTGTCAAAGGACATTGCTCTCTATCTAACTGTGTGATGGGGGATTTTGTGCTTTCCCCCCCCCCCCCCCTGGGAGTGCCCTGTGTGCATGTAACCTTAATAAAAAGCAGGCTGGGCATCCCAGTCCTGAGTTCTTGTTTGACCCTCAATCGCAGCGTTGACTCGTTTTGTGGGCAGAAGGGTATCCTAGCTGTACTGCAGCTAAGGGAGATTATTCTATATTTGCGAGACTCATATAGAATACTATGGAAAGCAGCTTCTCCCCTCTTTAGCAATAGGGATCCAGGCTACTAAGCGGTCCATCTCTCAGCGAGACTAAGGGTAACTGTAACATTTGGCGGCAGCGGCGGGATTTTCCTGGATTTCCTAGGAGAGGTACAGAACGGATGGAGAGCGCTTACGAAAAATTGAAGCGTACAACCCTAAAGGATTTACTTGAAAGCAGAGGGGGGTACGCCAGCAACCGGCCGAGGAGAGAGCTGATCGCAGAATTGACCGAACTGGATCAGAGCTTCACAATGGCGGAAACACCGACCACGATTAGTGACGAAAAAACCAGGATTGTTCGGGAAAGGCTCTCATTATACGGGCCGAACCCCTCCATGGAATTGGTACAGCAGTTGATGGCGGAGGCGGACGAGGATATACGAGAGACTCGAGCCCACGAACTCAACCTAGCGAACGCACACCGCAATGCTGAAGCCCCGCAGGTAATCATCCCTGTCGAAAATGCTGGGAGGCCCAAGATACCCTATGCGGCATTTCGACCCTTCCTAGAGAGCGAGACAGGGATTGATGAATATTTGGCGGACTTCGAAAGGCAATGTGCCCTGCACCAGATTCCCAACAGAGAGTGGCCCACGATATTGTCTGGGAAACTATCCGGGCGAGCCCTGGAAGCCTTTTGTACTCTGGGTGCTGAGGAAGTGACACAGTATGAGCTAGTTAAGGAGACACTGTTGCGACGGTACGCTGTAACTCCGGACACGTATCGCCGACAGTTTCGGGGCACGAAAAAGAAGCCTAACGATACCCATATGGAATGGGCGCACCGAATGCGGAGAGCGGCAAATCACTGGCTGAGTGGAAGTAAAGCGGTGACTGGTGAGGAAATTTTACAATTGTTTCTCTTAGAACATTTTTATAATGGCATGGAACAGCAAGGGAAGGAATGGCTGCGAGACAGGCGGCCTTCTACCTTAGAAGAAGCAGCCAAATTGGCCGATGAACATTATGACTCCCGTCTTCACGAACCCATGAACTACCGAGCTCCAGCACGGGTCGAACCCAGAGAGGTTTACCGTGCACCCCCTCATGCTGAATTCCGAGCCCCGGTGCCCACAGGGCCCGTCCGACACTCAGGACCACACAATAACAGCTCTGAGCGTCCCAGACCGACTTGCCACCGATGCAAGCAACCAGGGCATTTCATGGCTAGCTGCCCCCTTAATACGCACCAGACACCCAGGAATTACAATTACCCCTCTGGATCCTATCGTCCGGCCCGGGCCCTCTGTGTTAACCAAGAGGCCCCTATGGAGGGATATGTGGGGCCGCTTCACGAGGTGGACCCTGTATATGCTGCCTCAGATAACCGCCAGCACCATCGGCAGAAGGTATGGCTCGAGGGGCGATCTACAGAGGGATTGAGAGACACAGGGGCTACTATCACGCTGGTACAGAGTCATTTGGTGCCAGAGCACAAGCGATCCGGACAGA
The DNA here is from genome assembly GCF_027579735.1 of Bombina bombina. Taxonomy (NCBI): domain Eukaryota; kingdom Metazoa; phylum Chordata; class Amphibia; order Anura; family Bombinatoridae; genus Bombina; species Bombina bombina. The sequence continues at coordinate 6,025,954 of NC_069504.1, read as the reverse complement.
CTGTGGCCGTTAGAGTGGCGGGGGGGGATGTGTACAAAATTCCAACAGCTCAAGTGCATCTTGATTGGGGAGCGGGAAAGGGGGCTGTGAACGTGGGCATAATGGATAATTTACCTGCCGAAATACTACTGGGCAACGATTTGGGCCCCATGACTTCTGCCTATGCTCCAGTATGCAACAACGAGGCGGACCCAGTGACTACACAGGCCCAAGCCCGGATGGAGCGAGAGCTCTCACCAGTGCGGGAGACACAGGTAAGACCTACCCCGACCTTGCCTGACATGTTAGGCCCCATACCCTGGGACACCCCAGATGCTTTCGAGACAGAGTCTAAGACTGACCCGACTTTACAAAAGTACCGGGAACGAGCAGAGACCGGAGGGGGCGGGGCAGATAACGAAACATTCTTATGGGAAAAAGGGAAAATATACCGCTGGACAGAGAAAAGGGGACAGCGTAGGCGACAGCTGGTAGTGCCCCACAAATACCGTCAAGAAATCCTCAAGATAGGCCACGACATCCCCTTAGCAGGCCACCTAGCCGTAACCCGTACCCTACACCGCATTACTCACACGTTCTTTTGGCCAGGGGTGCACGCTGACGTTAGAACTTACTGTAACACCTGCGATGTGTGTCAACGAGTAGGAAGGCGAGGCGATCACCCTAAAGCCCATCTAGTAAATATGCCCATTGTAGAGGAACCCTTCAGCCGGGTTGCTATTGACCTAGTGGGACCACTGGCTACCCCTAGTCCCTCCGGTAAGCGCTACATTCTTACCGTAGTGGACTACGCTACCAGGTACCCAGAGGCTGTCGCCCTATCCAACATACAAGCGGATACGGTAGCGAATGCACTAGTACAGGTGTTCTCCCGGGTAGGATTTCCAAAAGAAATCCTATCCGACCGAGGCACCCAATTTACGGCTGAATTGACCCAACAACTCTGGCAGGTTTGCAAAATTAAGTCCCTCCTGAGCTCCCCATACCACCCCCAGACGAACGGGCTGTGTGAGAGGTTCAATGGGACCCTCAAGCAAATGCTCAATACGTTCACTCAGGAATACCGAGACTGGGAACGCTTCCTGCCGCACCTCCTATTTGCTTATCGGGAGGTGCCCCAGGAAACGACAGGGTTCTCTCCCTTCGAGTTGCTCTACGGAAGAAAGGTACGGGGACCCCTAAACCTGATCCGGGAGCACTGGGAGGGAGAGATGGAGGCTGACGGTGTCCCCATTGTGCCATACGTGCTGGAACTCAGGGACCGAATGGAGCAATTAGCCAAATCCGTGCGGGCTAATCTCCAGTTGGCCCAGAGAAGACAGAAAGTATGGTACGATCGGGGGGCCCGAAAGAGAATCTTCACCATAGGACAAAAGGTGTTAGTACTTAAGCCGGTGAAGACAGACAAATTGCAGGCGTCCTGGCAGGGTCCCTACCAGATCGTAGAGAAAAGGGGAGACACCACTTATGTGATAGCTAGCTGCCATGACAACAATCTTAGAAAGACATTCCATGTAAACATGCTCAAGGAATATTTTGAGCGACCAGAGAACGTGACGGCCGTATGTTGTTCCCCTCAGGAAGACCCCGACAGTCTACCCATTCCAGACCTATTAGAAAAGAGTCTCCCCACAGGTATAGTGGCTCAGGTTCAGATAGGAGACCGACTTAGCCCCACTGAAAGGGAGCAGCTCAGCCAACTCCTCCAGTCCAAACACCTCACCTTCTCCCCGAAGCCAGGGTACACTACTTTAACCACCCACCAGGTAGATACTCCGGGACAAGCTCCCTTGCGCCAGGCTCCGTACCGAATCCCCGAAGCAGTTAGGACAGGAATGAAGAAGGAGATCGATGAGATGCTCCAGCTCAGGGTAATTGAGCCCTCCGATAGTCCCTGGGCCTCCCCAGTTGTCTTGGTGCCCAAGAAAGATGGGACCACCCGGTTCTGCGTAGACTATCGGAGGCTCAATGAAAAAACCATGACGGACGCTTACCCTATGCCCAGGGTAGACGAGCTACTCGATCGTATAGCCAGGGGAAATTACCTGACCACTATTGACCTCTGCAAAGGTTACTGGCAGATTCCCCTGGCCCCGGAGGCTATCCCCAAGTCGTCATTCGTCACCCCATTCGGCTTATATCAGTTTAGGGTAATGCCGTTTGGGATGAAGAATGCCCCAGCTACATTCCAGCGCTTGGTGGATAGGCTCCTGGATGGCTTCCAGAGTTTTGCTTGCGCCTACCTGGACGACATAGCGATCCACAGTGAGTCCTGGGAGGACCACTTAGCTCATGTAGGAATGGTTCTGGATCAGATCCGGGCTGCTGGCCTGACTCTGAAGCCAGAAAAATGCCACTTTGGGATGGCCGAGGTACAGTACCTGGGTCACCGGGTGGGGTGTGGAAAGCAGCGACCAGAGCCGGCCAAAATAGAAGCTGTTGCCAATTGGCCCACCCCCATCACTAAGACTCAGGTCCTAGCCTTCCTGGGCACGGCAGGGTACTATAGACGGTTCGTACCAGACTACAGCACACTTGCC
>NC_069504.1:6003414-6018414 GCF_027579735.1 Bombina bombina | reverse complement strand
GCCATATATTATGATAGATCTTTCTAGTAACAGCTTTTCTAGCCTGTATCAAAGTATTGATAACTGAATCAGAGAATCCTCGCTTCAATAAAATCAAGCCTTCAATCTCCACGCAGTCAGTTGCAGAGAAATTAGATTTGGATGTTGGAAAGGACCTTGAATGAGAAGGTCCTGTCTCAACGGAAGTTTCCACGGTGGCAGAGAGGACATGTCCACTAGATCCGCATACCAAGTCCTGCGTGGCCACGCAGGCGCTATCAGGATCACTGAAGCTCTCTCCTGTTTGATTCTAGCAATCACGCGTGGGAGGAGAGGAAACGGCGGAAACACATAAGCTAGGCTGAACAACCAAGGTACTGCGAAGGCATCTATCATTTCGGCCTGAGGATCCCTTGACCGGGATCCGTATCTTGGAAGCTTGGCATTCTGATGAGATGCCATCAAATCCAATTCTGGTCTGCCCCATCTGAGAATCAATGAGGGTTCGCACTCTCCCGGATGAAAAGTCTGTCGACTTAGAAAATCTGCTTCCCAGTTCTCTACCCCTGGGATGTAGATCGCTGACAGATGACAAGAGTGGGCCTCTGCCCAACTGATTATCTAGGATACTTCTATCATCGCTAAGGAACTCCTTGTTCCCCCCTGATGATTGACATTCACCACAGTCGTTATGTTGTCCGACTGGAATCTGATAAATTTGGCCGAAGCCAACTGAGGCCACGCCTGAAGCGCATTAAATATTGCTCTCAGTTCCAGAATATTGATTGGAAGTAGAGACTCCACCTGAGTCCAAACACCCTGAGCCTTCAGGGAGTTCCAAAATGCACCCCAGCCCAGAAGGCTGGCATCTGTTGTCACTATCACCCACAAGGGTCTGAGGAAACAAGTACCCTGGGACAGATGATCTGGCAACAATCACCAAAGAAGAGAGTTTCTGGTCTCTTGATCCAGAATTATCTTTGGAGATAAATCCACATAATTCCCATTCCACTGATCGAGCATGCACAATGTCCATTGCCGCAACCATTAATCCGATTACCTCCATACACTGAGCCACTGATGGCCGAGGAATGGACAGAAGTGCTTGGCAAGTATTCAAAATCTTTGAATTTCTGACCTCCGTCAGAAATACTTTCATGGCTACCGAGTCTATCAGAGTTCCCAAGAAAGGAACCCTTGTCTGTGGAACAAGTGAACTCTTCTCTATGTTCACCTTCCAGCCGTGAGTTCTCAGAAAAGACAACACTGTGTCCGTGTGAGATTTTGTCAGATAATATGTTGACGCCTGAATCAGAATATCGTCCAGATAAGGCGCCACCGCTATCCGTTGCGGTCTGAGAACCGCCAAAAGAGAACCTAGAACCTTTGAGAAGATTCTGGGTGCTGTGGCCAACCCGAAAGAAAGAGCCACAAACTGATAATGTTTGTCCAAGAAGGCAAACCTTAGAAACCGATGATGATCTTTGTGGATTGGAATATGAAGGTAAGCATCCTTCAAATCCACGGTAGTCATATATTGACCCTCCTGGATCATTGGCAAAATTGTTCAAATTGTCTCCATCTTGAATGATGGAACTCTTAGAAATTTGTTTAGACACTTGAGGTCCAAAATGGGTCTGAACGTTCCCTCTTTTTTGGGGACTACAAATAGGTTTGAGTAAAACCCCTGTCCCTGTTCCAATTTTGGAACAGGACAGATTACTCCCATAGTAAAAAGGTCTTTTACACAGCGTAAGAACGCCTCTCTCTTTATCTGGTTTGCAGATAATTTTCAAAGATGAAATCTCCCTCTTGGGAGAAAATCCTTGAATTCCAATTGATAACCGTGGGTCACTATTTCTAGTGCCCAGGAATCCTGAAGATCTCTTGCCCAAGCCTGATCAAAGAAAGAAAGTCTGCCCCCTACTAGATCTGGTCCCGGATCGGGGACCACCCCTTCATGCTGCTTTGTGGAAGAAGAAGAAGAAGCGGGGGGTCCTCCTTTAAAGTTCTGAAAGGAACGAAAATTATTCTGTTTACCCCTCATTTTAACCGACCTATCTTGAGGTAGGGCATGGCCCTTACCTCCTGTAATATCAGAAATGATCTCCTTCAATTCTGGCCCAAAAAGGGTCTTACCTTTAAATGGAATAGCTAAAAGCTTATGTATTGATGACACATCAGCAGACCAAGATTTGAGCCACAATGCTCTACGTGCTAAAATAGCAAATCCTGCATTTTTTGCCGCTAATTTAGCAATTTGAAAAGCGGCATCAGTAATAAAAGAATTAGCTAGCTTAAGAGCCTTAATTCTATCTAGAATGTCATCTAATGGAGTCTCAACCTTAAGAGACTCTTCTAGAGCCTCAAACCAAAAAGCTGCTGCAGTAGTTACTGGAACAATGCAAGCTGTAGGTTGTAAAAGAAACCCCTGATTAACAAATAATTTCTTTAGTAGACCCTCTAATTTCTTTTCCATATGATCCTTGAAAGCACAACTATCCTCAATGGGTATAGTAGTACGCTTAGCTAGGGAAGATATAGCTCCCTCTACCTTAGGGACCGTTTGCCATGAGCCCAGAATGGTATCTGATATAGGAAACATTTTCTTAAAATTAGGAGAGGGAGAAAACGGTATACCTGGTCTATCCCATTCCTTACTAATAATTTCCAAAATTCTCTCAGGAACCGGAAAAACATCAGTGTAAGTAGGAACTTCCAAATATTTATCCATTTTACACAATTTCTCTGAAGGAATCACAATAGGATCACAATTATCCAGAGTCGCTAAAACCTCCCTAAGCAACAGGCGGAGGTGTTCAAGCTTAAATTTAAATGACATAGCATCCAAATCTGTCTGAGGCAAAACATTCCCTGAATCAGAAATTTCACCCTCAGACAGTAATTCCCTGATCCCCAACTCAGAGCACTGTGAGGTAACATCGGAAATAGTTAATAAAGCATCAGAGGATTCAGTATTTACATTAATACTTGACCTACTGCGTTTACCCTGCAACACTGGTAATTTAGACCATACCTCTGTAAGGGTAGTTGACATAACTGCCGCCATCTCCTGCAGAGTAAAGGAATTAGACGCACTAGAAGTACTAGGCGTCGCTTGTGTGGGCATAAAAGGTTGTGACACTTGGGGAGAATTGGATGGCATATCCTGATTCTCTTCAGACTGAGAATCATCCCTAGGCACACTTACTTTATTTAAAATATGCTTTTTACATTGTAAAGCCCGTTCAGTACAAAAGTTACACAATGTTAGAGGGAGTTGCACAATAGCTTCTAAACACATAGAACGATAAGAAATCTCAATGTCAGACATGTTGAACAGACTAGTAATACCACAAAAGTCGTTTAAACACTTATTTATAGCATAAAAACAAAATTTATGCTTACCTGATAAATTTATTTCTCTTGTGGTGTATCCAGTCCATGGGTTCATCCATTACTTGTGGGATATTCTCCTTCCCAACAGGAAGCTGCAAGAGGACACCCATAGCAGAGCTGTCTATATAGCTCCTCCCCTAACTGCCACCCCCAGTCATTCGACCGAAGACAAGCAAGGAAAAAAAAACATAATTTATGTAAGAACTTACCTGATAAATTCATTTCTTTCATATTAGCAAGAGTCCATGAGCTAGTGACGTATGGGATATACATTCCTACCAGGAGGGGCAAAGTTTCCCAAACCTCAAAATGCCTATAAATACACCCCTCACCACACCCACAATTCAGTTTAACGAATAGCCAAGAAGTGGGGTGATAAAAAAGTGCGAAAGCATATAAAATAAGGAATTGGAATAATTGTGCTTTATACAAAAATCATAACCACCACAAAAAAAGGGCGGGCCTCATGGACTCTTGCTAATATGAAAGAAATGAATTTATCAGGTAAGTTCTTACATAAATTATGTTTTCTTTCATGTAATTAGCAAGAGTCCATGAGCTAGTGACGTATGGGATAATGACTACCCAAGATGTGGATCTTTCCACACAAGAGTCACTAGAGAGGGAGGGATAAAATAAAGACAGCCAATTCCTGCTGAAAATAATCCACACCCAAAATAAAGTTTAATGAAAAACATAAGCAGAAGATTCAAACTGAAACCGCTGCCTGAAGTACTTTTCTACCAAAAACTGCTTCAGAAGAAGAAAATACATCAAAATGGTAGAATCGAAGCTTCATTCCTAAACGCCCAGGAAGTAGATACTGACCTAGTAGAATGAGCTGTGATCCTCTGAGGCGGAGTTTTACCCGACTCAACATAGGCAAGATGAATTAAAGATTTCAACCAAGATGCCAAAGAAATGGCAGAAGCTTTCTGGCCTTTTCTAGAACCGGAAAAGATAACAAATAAACTAGAAGTCTTTCGGAAAGACTTAGTAGCTTCAACATAATATTTCAAAGCTCTAACAACATCCAAAGAATGCAACGATTTCTCCTTAGAATTCTTAGGATTAGGACATAATGAAGGAACCACAATTTCTCTACTAATGTTGTTGGAATTCACAACTTTAGGTAAAAATTCAAAAGAAGTTCGCAACACCGCCTTATCCTGATGAAAAATCAGAAAAGGAGACTCACAAGAAAGAGCAGATAATTCAGAAACTCTTCTGGCAGAAGAGATTGCCAAAAGGAACAAAACTTTCCAAGAAAGTAATTTAATGTCCAATGAATGCATAGGTTCAAACGGAGGAGCTTGAAGAGCCCCCAGAACCAAATTCAAACTCCAAGGAGGAGAAATTGACTTAATGACAGGTTTTATACGAACCAAAGCTTGAACAAAACAATGAATATCAGGAAGAATAGCAATCTTTCTGTGAAAAAGAACAGAAAGAGCAGAGATTTGACCTTTCAAGGAACTTGCGGACAAACCCTTATCTAAACCATCCTGAAGAAACTGTAAAATTCTCGGTATTCTAAAAGAATGCCAAGAAAAATTATGAGAAAGACACCAAGAAATATAGGTCTTCCAGACTCTATAATATATCTCTCTAGATACAGATTTACGCGCCTGTAACATAGTATTAATCACAGAGTCAGAGAAACCTCTTTGACCAAGAATCAAGCGTTCAATCTCCATACCTTTAAATTTAAGGATTTCAGATCCTGATGGAAAAAAGGACCTTGCGACAGAAGGTCTGGTCTTAACGGAAGAGTCCACGGTTGGCAAGAGGCCATCCGGACAAGATCCGCATACCAAAACCTGTGAGGCCATGCCGGAGCTACCAGCAGAACAAACGAGCATTCCTTCAGAATCTTGGAGATTACTCTTGGAAGAAGAACTAGAGGCGGAAAGATATAGGCAGGATGATACTTCCAAAGAAGTGATAATGCATCCACTGCCTCCGCCTGAGGATCCCGGGATCTGGACAGATACCTGGGAAGTTTCTTGTTTAGATGAGACGCCATCAGATCTATTTCTGGAAGTTCCCACATTTGAACAATCTGAAGAAATACCTCTGGGTGAAGAGACCATTCGCCCGGATGCAACGTTTGGCGACTGAGATAATCCGCTTCCCAATTGTCTATACCTGGGATATGAACCGCAGAGATTAGACAGGAGCTGGATTCCGCCCAAACCAGAATTCGAGATACTTCTTTCATAGCCAGAGGACTGTGAGTCCCTCCTTGATGATTGATGTATGCCACAGTTGTGACATTGTCTGTCTGAAAACAAATGAACGATTCTCTCTTCAGAAGAGGTCAAAACTGAAGAGCTCTGAAAATTGCACGGAGTTCCAAAATATTGATCGGTAATCTCACCTCCTGAGATTCCCAAACTCCTTGTGCTATCAGGGATCCCCACACTGCTCCCCAACCTGTGAGACTTGCATCTGTTGAAATTACAGTCCAGGTCGGAAGCACAAAAGAAGCCCCCTGAATTAAACGATGGTGATCTGTCCACCACGTTAGAGAGTGTCGTACAATCGGTTTTAAAGATATTAATTGAGATATCTTTGTGTAATCCTTGCACCATTGATTCAGCATACAGAGCTGAAGAGGTCGCATGTGAAAACGAGCAAAGGGGATCGCGTCCGATGCAGCAGTCATAAGACCTAGAATTTCCATGCATAAGGCTACCGAAGGGAATGATTGTGACTGAAGATTTCGACAAGCTGAAATCAATTTTAGACGTCTCTTGTCTGTCAAAGACAGAGTCATGGACACTGAATCTATCTGGAAACCCAGAAAGGTTACCCTTGTCTGAGGAATCAATGAACTTTTTGGTAAATTGATCCTCCAACCATGATTTTGAAGAAACAACACAAGTCGATTCGTATGAGATTCTGCTAAATGTAAAGACTGAGCAAGTACCAAGATATCGTCCAAATAAGGAAATACCACAATACCCTGTTCTCTAATTACAGACAGAAGGGCACGAGAACCTTTGTAAAAATTCTTGGAGCTGTAGCTAGGCCAAACGGCAGAGCCACAAACTGGTAATGCTTGCCCAGAAAAGAGAATCTCAGGAACTGATAATGATCTGGATGAATCGGAATATGCAGATATGCATCCTGTAAATCTATTGTGGACATATAATGCCCTTGCTGAACAAAAGGCAAGATAGTCCTTACAGTTACCATTTTGAACGTTGGTATCCTTACATAACGATTCAATATTTTTAGATCCAGAACTGGTCTGAAGGAATTCTCCTTCTTTGGTACAATGAAGAGATTTGAATAAAACCCCATCCCCTGTTCCGAAACTGGAACTGGCATAATTACTCCAGCCAACTCTAGATCTGAAACACAATTCAGAAATGCTTGAGCTTTCACTGGATTTACTGGGACACGGGAAAGAAAAAATCTCTTTGCAGGAGGTCTCATCTTGAAACCAATTCTGTACCCTTCTGAAACAATGTTCTGAATCCAAAGATTGTGAACAGAATTGATCCAAATTTCTTTGAAAAAACGTAACCTGCCCCCTACCAGCTGAGCTGGAATGAGGGCCGCACCTTCATGTGGACTTAGAAGCAGGCTTTGCCTTTCTAGAAGGCTTGGATTTATTCCAGACTGGAGATGGTTTCCAAACTGAAACTGCTCCTGAGGATGAAGGATCAGGCTTTTGTTCTTTGTTGAAACGAAAGGAACGAAAACGATTATTAGCCCTGTTTTTACCCTTAGATTTTTTATCCTGTGGTAAAAAAAGTTCCTTTCCCACCAGTAACAGTTGAGATAATAGAATCCAACTGAGAACCAAATAATTTGTTACCCTGGAAAGAAATGGAAAGTAGAGTTGATTTAGAAGCCATATCAGCATTCCAAGTCTTAAGCCATAAAGCTCTTCTAGCTAAAATAGCTAGAGACATAAACCTGACATCAACTCTGATAATATCAAAAATGGCATCACAGATAAAATTATTAGCATGCTGAAGAAGAAGAATAATATTATGAGAATCATGATCTGTTACTTGTTGCGCTAAAGTTTCCAACCAAAAAGTTGAAGCTGCAGCAACATCAGCCAATGATATAGCAGGTCTAAGAAGATTACCTGAACACAGATAAGCTTTTCTTAGAAAGGATTCAATTTTCCTATCTAAAGGATCCTTAAACGAAGTACCATCTGACGTAGGAATAGTAGTACGTTTAGCAAGGGTAGAAATAGCCCCATCAACTCTAGGGATTTTGTCCCAAAATTCTAATCTGTCAGACGGCACAGGATATAATTGCTTAAAACGTTTAGAAGGAGTAAATGAATTACCCAATTTATCCCATTCTTTAGAAATTACTTCAGAAATAGCATTAGGAACAGGAAAAACTTCTGGAATAACCACAGGAGATTTAAATACCTTATCTAAACGTTTAGAATTAGTATCAAGAGGACCAGAATCCTCTATTTCTAAAGCAATTAGTACTTCTTTAAGTAAAGAACGAATAAATTCCATTTTAAATAAATATGAAGATTTATCAGCATCAATCTCTGAGACAGAATTCTCTGAACCAGAAGAGTCATCAGAATCAGAATGATGATGTTCATTTAAAAATTCATCTGTAGGGAGAGAAGTTTTAAAAGATTTTTTATGTTTTCTAGAAGGAGAAATAACAGACATAGCCTTCTTGATGGATTCAGAAACAAAATCTCTTATGTTATCAGGAACATTCTGCACCTTAGATGTTGAAGGAACTGCAACAGGCAATGGTACATTACTAAAGGAAATATTATCTGCATTAACAAGTTTGTCATGACAATTAATACAAACAACAGCCGGAGGAATAGCTACCAAAAGTTTACAGCAGATACACTTAGCTTTGGTAGTTCCAGCACTAGACAGCGATTTTCCTGAAGTATCTTCTGACTCAGATGCAACGTGAGACATCTTGCAATATGTAAGAGAAAAAACAACATATAAAGCAAAATTGATCAAATTCCTTAAATGACAGTTTCAGGAATGGGAAAAAATGCCATAGAACAAGCTTCTAGCAACCAGAAGCAATGAAAAATGAGACTTAAATAATGTGGAGACAAAAGCGACGCCCATATTTTTTAGCGCCAAATAAGACGCCCACATTATTTGGCGCCTAAATGCTTTTGGCGCCAAAAATGACGCCACATCCGGAACGCCGACATTTTTGGCGCAAAAGAACGTCAAAAAAATGACGCAACTTCCGGCGACACGTATGACGCCGGAAACGGAAAAGATTTTTTGCGCCAAAAAAGTCCGCGCCAAGAATGACGCAATAAAATGAAGCATTTTCAGCCCCCGCGAGCCTAACAGCCCACAGGGAAAAAAGAGTCAAATTTTTAAGGTAAGAAAAAATGTTTGATTCAAATGCATTATCCCAAATATGAAACTGACTGTCTGAAAATAAGGAATGTTGAACATTCTGAGTCAAGGCAAATAAATGTTTGAATACATATATTTAGAACTTTATAAACAAAGTGCCCAACCATAGCTTAGAGTGTCACAGAAAATAAGATTTACTTACCCCAGGACACTCATCTACATGTTTGTAGAAAGCCAAACCAGTACTGAAACGAGAATCAGCAGAGGTAATGGTATATAAATAAGAGTATATCGTCGATCTGAAAAGGGAGGTAAGAGATGAATCTCTACGACCGATAACAGAGAACCTATGAAATAGACCCCGTAGAAGGAGATCACTGCATTCAAATAGGCAATACTCTCCTCACATCCCTCTGACATTCACTGCACGCTGAGAGGAAAACCGGGCTCCAACTTGCTGCGGAGCGCATATCAACGTAGAATCTAGCACAAACTTACTTCACCACCTCCATAGGAGGCAAAGTTTGTAAAACTGAATTGTGGGTGTGGTGAGGGGTGTATTTATAGGCATTTTGAGGTTTGGGAAACTTTGCCCCTCCTGGTAGGAATGTATATCCCATACGTCACTAGCTCATGGACTCTTGCTAATTACATGAAAGAAAGGAGAAACTATAGGGTGGAGTGGTGACTGTAGTTTAAAAATAAAAAAAAACCACCTGCCTTAAAATGACAGGGCGGGCCGTGGACTGGATACACCACAAGAGAAATAAATATATCAGGTAAGCATAAATTTTGTTTTCTCTTGTAAAGGTGTATCCATCCACGGGTTCATCCATTACTTGTGGGATACCAATACCAAACCTTTAGGACACGGATGAAGGGAGGGACAAGGCAGGAACTTAAACGGAAGGCACCATTGCCTGTAAGACCTTTCTCCCAAAAATAGCCTCCAAAGAAGCAAAAGTATCAAATTTATAGAATTTAGAAAAGGTATGAAGCGAAGACCAAGTCGCCGCCTTACAAATCTGTTCAACAGAGGCCTCATGTTTAAAAGCCCATGTGGAAGCTACTGCTCTAGTAGAATGAGCTGTAATTCTTTCAGGAGGCTGCTGGCCAGCAGTCTCATAAGCTAAGCGTATTATACTTTGTGACAGACCCTGTGGTCAGAACTAAAAGAATTGACCTTGTGTAGCTTTGAGAAGCTGTTTTCTAAAAGACAGGTTTGCTGGCCTCAGCTATTGTGTGCTATAATTACGTTTAGTGATAAACATTCCATTGTTTAATCACCTCCAGAGAGCAGACGCCTAGGTGATAAGAAAAGCCAAATGTCTTGTGTTTAAATTGTTATCTGCTTGAATAATGTAATCCTATTGTGGCCTGTCAAAGGGCATTGTCTCTCTAGCTAATGTACAACATTCTTTCAACCCCCCATCTGGGGTTAGACCTGCATATATACTGGGCATATGGCCCTTAATAAAACACTCTGGCCTAGATTTAGAGTTCGGCGGTAGCCGTCAAAACCAGCGTTAGAGGCTCCTAACGCTGGTTTTGGCCGCCCGCTGGTATTTGGAGTCAGTGATTAAAGGGTCTAACGCTCACTTTACAGCCGCGACTTTTCCATACCGCAGATCCCCCTACGCCATTTGCGTAGCCTATCTTTTCAATGGGATCTTTCTAACGCTGGTATTTAGAGTCGTTTCTGCAGTGAGCGTTAGAGCTCTAACGACAAGATTCCAGCCGCCTGAAAAAAGCAGGAGTTAAGAGCTTTCTGGCTAACGCCGGTTCATAAAGCTCTTAACTACTGTACCCTAAACTACACTAACACCCATAAACTACCTATGTACCCCTAAACCGAGGTCCCCCCACATCGCCGCCACTCGATTAAAATTTTTAACCCCTAATCTGCCGACCGCCACCTACGTTATACTTATGTACCCCTAATCTGCTGCCCCTAACCCCGCCGACCCCTATATTATATTTATTAACCCCTAACTTGCCCCACACAACGTCGCCGCCAGCTACTTAAAATAATTAACCCCTAATCTTCCGACCGCAAATCGCCGCCACCTACGTTATCCCTATGTACCCCTAATCTTCTGCCCCTAACATCGCCGACCCCTATGTTATATTTATTAACCCCTAATCTGCCCCCCACAACGTCGCCGACACCTACCTACACTTATTAACCCCTAATCTGCCGAGCGGACCTGAGCGCTACTATAATAAAGTTATTAACCCCTAATCCGCCTCACTAACCCTATCATAAATAGTATTAACCCCTAATCTGCCCTCCCTAACATCGCCGACACCTACCTTCAATTATTAACCCCTAATCTGCCGACCGGAGCTCACCGCTATTCTAATAAATGTATTAACCCCTAAAGCTAAGTCTAACCCTAACACTAACACCCCCCTAAGTTAAATATAATTTTTATCTAACGAAATAAATTAACTCTTATTAAATAAATGATTCCTATTTAAAGCTAAATACTTACCTGTAAAATAAATCCTAATATAGCTACAATATAAATTACATTTATATTATAGCTATTTTAGGATTAATATTTATTTTACAGGTAACTTTGTATTTATTTTAACCAGGTACAATAGCTATTAAATAGTTAAGAACTATTTAATAGTTACCTAGTTAAAATAATTACAAATTTACCTGTAAAATAAATCCTAACCTAAGATATAATTAAACCTAACACTACCCTATCAATAAAATAATTAAATAAACTACCTACAATTACCTACAATTAACCTAACACTACACTATCAATAAATTAATTAAACACAATTGCTACAAATAAATACAATTAAATAAACTATCTAAAGTACAAAAAATAAAAAAGAACTAAGTTACAGAAAATAAAAAAATATTTACAAACATAAGAAAAATATTACAACAATTTTAAACTAATTACACCTACTCTAAGCCCCCTAATAAAATAACAAAGACCCCCAAAATAAAAAATTCCCTACCCTATTCTAAATTTAAAAAGTTACAAGCTCTTTTACCTTACCAGCCCTGACCAGGGCCCTTTGCGGGGCATGCCCCAAGAAGTTCAGCTCTTTTGCCTGTAAAAGAAAACATACAATACCCCCCCCCCAACATTACAACCCACCACCCACATACCCCTAATCTAACCCAAACCCCCCTTAAATAAACCTAACACTAAGCCCCTGATGATCTTCCTACCTTGTCTTCACCATGCCAGGTTCACCGATCCGTCCTGGCTCCAAGATCTTCATCCAACCCAAGCGGGGGTTGGCGATCCATAATCCGGTGCTCCAAAGTCTTCCTCCTATCCGGCAAGAAGAGGACATCCGGACCGGCAAACATCTTCTCCAAGCGGCATCTTCTATGTTCTTCCATCCGATGACGACCGGCTCCATCTTGAAGACCTCCAGCGCGGATCCATCCTCTTCTTCCGACGACTAGACGACGAATGACGGTTCCTTTAAGGGACGTCATCCAAGATGGCGTCCCTCGAATTCCGATTGGCTGATAGGATTCTATCAGCCAATCGGAATTAAGGTAGGAATTTTCTGATTGGCTGATGGAATCAGCCAATCAGAATCAAGTTCAATCCGATTGGCTGATCCAATCAGCCAATCAGATTGAGCTCGCATTCTATTGGCTGTTCCGATCAGCCAATAGAATGCGAGCTCAATCTGATTGGCTGATTGGATCAGCCAATCGGATTGATCTTGATTCTGATTGGCTGATTCCATCAGCCAATCAGAAAATTCCTACCTTAATTCCGATTGGCTGATAGAATCCTATCAGCCAATCGGAATTCGAGGGACGCCATCTTGGATGACGTCCCTTAAAGGAACCGTCATTCGTCGTCTAGTCGTCGGAAGAAGAGGATGGATCCGCGCTGGAGGTCTTCAAGATGGAGCCGGTCGTCATCGGATGGAAGAACATAGAAGATGCCGCTTGGAGAAGATGTTTGCCGGTCCGGATGTCCTCTTCTTGCCGGATAGGAGGAAGACTTTGGAGCACCGGATTATGGATCGCCAACCCCCGCTTGGGTTGGATGAAGATCTTGGAGCCAGGACGGATCGGTGAACCTGGCATGGTGAAGACAAGGTAGGAAGATCATCAGGGGCTTAGTGTTAGGTTTATTTAAGGGGGGTTTGGGTTAGATTAGGGGTATGTGGGTGGTGGGTTGTAATGTTGGGGGGGGGGTATTGTATGTTTTTTTTTACAGGCAAAAGAGCTGAAATTCTTGGGGCATGCCCCGCAAAGGGCCCTGTTCAGGGCTGGTAAGGTAAAAGAGCTTGTAATTTTTGTATTTTAGAATAGGGTAGGGAATTTTTTATTTTGGGGGTCTTTGTTATTTTATTAGGGGGCTTAGAGTAGGTGTAATTAGTTTAAAATTGTTGTAATATTTTTCTTATGTTTGTAAATATTTTTTTATTTTCTGTAACTTAGTTCTTTTTTATTTTTTGTACTTTAGATAGTTTATTTAATTGTATTTATTTGTAGCAATTGTGTTTAATTAATTTATTGATAGTGTAGTGTTAGGTTAATTGTAGGTAATTGTAGGTAGTTTATTTAATTATTTTATTGATAGGGTAGTGTTAGGTTTAATTATAACTTAGGTTAGGATTTATTTTACAGGTAAATTTGTAATTATTTTAACTAGGTAACTATTAAATAGTTCTTAACTATTTAATAGCTATTGTACCTGGTTAAAATAAATACAAAGTTACCTGTAAAATAAATATTAATCCTAAAATAGCTATAATATAAATGTAATTTATATTGTAGCTATATTAGGATTTATTTTACAGGTAAGTATTTAGCTTTAAATAGGAATCATTTATTTAATAAGAGTTAATTTATTTCGTTAGATAAAAATTATATTTAACTTAGGGGGGTGTTAGTGTTAGGGTTAGACTTAGCTTTAGGGGTTAATACATTTATTAGAATAGCGGTGAGCTCCGGTCGGCAGATTAGGGGTTAATAATTGAAGGTAGGTGTCGGCGATGTTAGGGAGGGCAGATTAGGGGTTAATACTATTTATGATAGGGTTAGTGAGGCGGATTAGGGGTTAATAACTTTATTATAGTAGCGCTCAGGTCCGGTCGGCAGATTAGGGGTTAATAAGTGTAGGTAGGTGTCGGCGACGTTGTGGGGGGCAGATTAGGGGTTAATAAATATAACATAGGGGTCGGCGATGTTAGGGCAGCAGATTAGGGGTACATAGGGATAACGTAGGTGGCGGCGGTTTACGGAGCGGCAGATTAGGGGTTAAAAGTGTAATGCAGGGGTCAGCGATAGCGGGGGCGGCAGATTAGGGGTTAATAAGTGTAAGGCTAGGGGTGTTTAGACTCGGGGTACATGTTAGAGTGTTAGGTGCAGACGTAGGAAGTGTTTCCCCATAGGAAACAATGGGGCTGCGTTAGGAGCTGAACGCTGCTTTTTTGCAGGTGTTAGGTTTTTTTTCAGCTCAAACAGCCCCATTGTTTCCTATGGGAGAATCGTGCACGAGCACGTTTTTGAGGCCGGCCGCGTCCGTAAGCAACTCTGGTATCGAGAGTTGTATTTGCGGTAAAAATGCTCTACGCTCCTTTTTTGGAGCCTAACGCAGCATTTGTTTGAACTCTCGATACCAGAGTTAAATTTATGGTGCGGCCAGAAAAAAAACCCGCGGAGCGTTAACAGCCCTTTTACCGCCAAACTCCAAATCTAGCCGGCTAGAATTTGTGATGTTGTTCATAGACCAGGAGTCAACAAAGAAGTAGTCCAACCTCGAGTACGACCGTTGAGGGGGTGAGAAGTACGTATAGTCTCTTGATTCTGGGTGGCATGCCCTCCACACGTCATAGAGCTCGGATTGGTATATGAGGTTTTGAAATTTAGGGGCCGTAGACTTAGAGTAGCTGTCTAAAACTTTATCGTTCAGGATTTTTTTTGTCTATATAGGGGTCCCAGACTAAATTAAAAATCACCTCCTAATATCAGTGTGGCCTTGTTTCAGGCCATCTATAAAATGCAGCATTGTACGCAGGAAAGTTATCTGGCCCTGATTAGGGGCATACATGGTTACAAGAGTATAGAGGTGTGAATTGAGTCTGCAAAATCACTCAAAAGAAACCTCCCTTCTGGGTCAGTTTCCATGTGCAATTGTTGAAATGCCACCTTTGTACTGATACAAATTGATACACCTCTGCTCTTCTCGTGGTAAGTCGAGTTAAGGACCACCGGGTAGTGTTTAGATTTCAAAACTGGAGTATTAGTTGAAGCCCAATGTGTCTCCTGGTA
>NC_069504.1:5963509-6002920 GCF_027579735.1 Bombina bombina | reverse complement strand
AATAAGAGGATCATGTTATTAGGTACAGACTGTGTATGGGAGGATCATGTTATTAGGGACAGACTGTGTATGGGAGGATCATGTTATTAGGTACAGACTGTGTATGGGAGGATCATGTTATTAGGGACAGACTGTGTATGGGAGGATCATGTTATTAGGTACAGACTGTGTATGGGAGGATCATGTTATTAGGTACAGACTGTGTATGGGAGGATCATGTTATTAGGTACAGACTGTGTATGGGAGGATCATGTTATTAGGGACAGACTGTGTATGGGAGGATCATGTTATTAGGGACAGACTGTGTATGGGAGGATCATGTTATTAGGGACAGACTGTGTATGGGAGGATCATGTTATTAGGGACAGACTGTGTATGGGAGGATCATGTTATTAGGGACAGACTGTGTATGGGAGGATCATGTTATTAGGGACAGACTGTGTATGGGAGGATCATGTTATTAGGGACAGACTGTGTATGGGAGGATCATGTTATTAGGGACAGACTGTGTATGGGAGGATCATGTTATTAGGGACAGACTGTGTATGGGAGGATCATGTTATTAGGGACAGACTGTGTATGGGAGGATCATGTTATTAGGTACAGACTGTGTATGGGAGGATCATGTTATTAGGTACAGACTGTGTATGGGAGGATCATGTTATTAGGGACAGACTGTGTATGGGAGGATCATGTTATTAGGGACAGACTGTGTATGGGAGGATCATGTTATTAGGGACAGACTGTGTATGGGAGGATCATGTTATTAGGTACAGACTGTGTATGGGAGGATCATGTTATTAGGGACAGACTGTGTATGGGAGGATCATGTTATTAGGGACAGACTGTGTATGGGAGGATCATGTTATTAGGGACAGACTGTGTATGGGAGGATCATGTTATTAGGTACAGACTGTGTATGGGAGGATCATGTTATTAGGGACAGACTGTGTATGGGAGGATCATGTTATTAGGGACAGACTGTGTATGGGAGGATCATGTTATTAGGTACAGACTGTGTATGGGAGGATCATGTTATTAGGGACAGACTGTGTATGGGAGGATCATGTTATTAGGGACAGACTGTGTATGGGAGGATCATGTTATTAGGGACAGACTGTGTATGGGAGGATCATGTTATTAGGGACAGACTGTGTATGGGAGGATCATGTTATTAGGGACAGACTGTGTATGGGAGGATCATGTTATTAGGGACAGACTGTGTATGGGAGGATCATGTTATTAGGGACAGACTGTGTATGGGAGGATCATGTTATTAGGGACAGACTGTGTATGGGAGGATCATGTTATTAGGGACAGACTGTGTATGGGGGGATCATGTTATTAGGGACAGACTGTGTATGGGGGGATCATGTTATTTGGGACAGACTGTTTATGGGAGGGGATCATGTTATTAGGGACAGACTGTGTATGGGAGGATCATGTTATTAGGAGCAGACTGTGTTTGGGGGGATCATGTTATTAGGAGCAGACTGTGTATGGGGGGATCATGTTATTAGGGGCAGACTGTGTATGGGGGGATCATGTTATTAGGAGCAAACTGTGTATGGGGGGATCATGTTATTAGGAGCAGACTGTGTATGGGAGGATCATGTTATTAGGTACAGACTGTGTATGGGAGGATCATGTTATTAGGGCAGACTGTGTATGGGAGGATCATGTTATTAGGTACAGACTGTGTATGGGGGGATCATGTTATTAGGAGCAGACTGTGTATGGGGGGATCATGTTATTAGGGACAGACTGTGTATGGGAGGATCATGTTATTTGGGGCAGACTGTGTATGGGAGGATCATGTTATTAGGAGCAGACTGTGTATGGGGGGATCATGTTATTAGGGGCAGACTGTGTATGGGGGGATCATGTTATTAGGGGTAGACCGTGTATGGGGAGATCATGTTAGTATTGGCAGATTGTGTATGAGGGACTCACATTTTTAGGGGTGGACTGTGTTTGGGGGATCACCTTATTAGTGGCAGACTGTGTATGAGGGGTTCACGTTATTAGGGCAGACTGTGTATGGGAGGATCATGTTGTTAGTGGCAGGCTGTGTGTGGGTGGATCACATTATTAGTGGCAGACTGTGTATGAGGGATTCACGTTATTAGGGGTAGACTGTGCATGGGGGATCTTGTAATTTAGGAGAAAGTATGTATGGGGGAATCACGTTATTAGGGGTACACTTTGTATTGGAGTTGGCAATATTGGGGCAGACTTTTTGGGGGGATTATTAGTTTTGGGGCTAGTACTGATGAGTTTTGATTTATTCTGCTTGTGATTCTGCAGGGCCCCTGTCAGAACCTGACCTGTTTTCCACCAGACACGCGTTGCGTTGGGACATGTGACCTCGGGGAGGCGCCGCTTCCTGTATATCTGAACGAAAAGATCTTAAAGCAGCCTGTGGACTTCACCAGACTCGTTCCTGAGTACCAGAAGTTCTGCAAGTCCTTCATCACCACAGCCGTGAAACAAAATAAGCCATTCTTTCTATATTATGCAGCACATGTAAGTTTCTCATGCAGCAAAAATAGTTCCCTTTTAGCTAACTATGGCTCCTCCGGATGAACCTTTGACACCAGCTAACGACCTTCTCCTGACCTAGCCCATCAACTGGTGACCATCTCCTGACCAAGCCCATCAACTGGTGACCCTCTGACACCAGATAGTGACCCTCTCCTGACCTAGCCCATCAACTAGTGACCATTTGACACCAGCTAGTGATGCTCTCCGGAACTAGCCCATTAACTGGTGACCCTCTGACCCCAGCTAGTAACCATCTACTGGCCTAGCCCATCAACTGGTGACCCTCTGACACCAGCTAGTGACCCTCTTCTGACCTAGCCTATTAACTAGTGACCATTTGACACCAGCTAGTGATGCTTTCCTGAACTAGCCCATCAACTAGTCACCCTCTGACACCAGCTAATGACCCTCTCCTGACCTAGCCCATCAACTAGTGACCATTTGACACCAGCTAGTGATGCTTTCCTGAACTAGCCCATCAACTAGTCACCCTCTGAGCTGATGTCAGCTAGTGCAGTTAGAAACCCTTTGAGCTGATGCTGGCTATTGACCCTATCCTGACCTAGCCCATCAACTGGTCACCCTCTCAGCTAGTGCAGTTAGCAACCCTGTGAGCGGATGCCCGGGCTAGTGACACCTGTGAGTGGACGCCGTGATAGTAACCCTGTGAGCGGACGCCCAAGCTAGCGTGATAGCGACCCTTCCGCTTCACAACTTGACAGGGAAGGGGCGTTGTGTTCCCAGTTACGCTCTGTGTTATACCTTTTTTGTTTCTTTTAAACTCTTCAGTTCTGTAAACAACTGGGACTTTTAACACAAGCTGTTAAATCCCTTTTTAATATGTAGAGATTGCTGTAGTCATTGTGATTGTATGTGTCATTGAGTACCAAGGAGGATAACAAGGTGGGGGCTTCATGGTTATTTTTATGTTTGCATCTTTAATTCCATTTTTTATTTTTGCCTTTTAATGCCAGAAGCTGTCCTCTAAGGCCTCCTTAGCTTGAGTTTGGTCATGGCCCCATCAGTGGGAATCTACTCTTGTATGTCAAAAGGTAAACTGAGCTGTCTTGTTCCTCACTGAGAGGTGCTCTATATCTCTATTAATACCCTCTCCCGCTGCCATCTTAGTATGAAGAACAGGATTCATCCGTAAATTAAAGGCCTTCGCCTTCCTCTACAATAAACTTTTATACCTTGTGTGAGAAAATCATAAAGGGTGGAAGTAAGAGACCCTTTACTAGCTGTTGTCAAGCAGATGAGTTAATTTGTCACAGCCCACGTCACCTTCATCCTCTGTGGAAGTCAACGGGATAAACGGCAGCCATTCTGCCCTCTGTGATGTTTACTGATGACGGATAATGATAATAAAGTGATTAGAGAGGGATTCCTTGTTTGTGATCTCACCTCACCATGGCCCTTGTCACCTTATTGAATTTATTCTCTGTTCCATAATCTGTTGCTAACTTTGCATGTTTCTCTCATTACCAGCACACTCATTATCCACAGTTTGCAAGCGCTCGTTACACAGGACGTTCTCTACGGGGAAAGTACGGAGATGCTCTTCTTGAGTTTGATGGAGCTGTAGGAGAATTGATACAGACCTTGTGGGACCTTAAAATCCAGGAAAATACGCTGGTTATCTTCACGTCAGACAACGGGTGAGTTTTACATTCAGCAGTCATTGTGACAATCACCTGGGACAGACCTCTTGGCCTCAGAAGCCATAGGAGATGGTCTTGTTAAGCAGTGTACCCTGGGCGAGTCGAGTTACCATCACTGGGGGAGGCAAGTGACCATCACTGGGGGAAGCGAATGACCATCCATGGGTAGGTGAGGGATCATCCCTGGGGGAGGTTATTAATCATCCGTAAATGACCATCCCTAGGGGAGGTGAGTGGTTGTTTTCTATAAACTAACAGTTTAACCCCAGCGCTTAATGTTTTACACCTATAGCTCCTTAAAAAGGGTTCCTAGCTTTCCCTAAAAGAAAGTAAATTTTAACAAAGTATAAAGGAGCACCTAAAAAGAAGGCTAATGTAATATTAAGTATAACTAATACATAGAGAAATGTATAAAATCTAAAATGTAAAATGTGACATTTATTTTGATCATAAAGATTAAAAATTAAGCATACAATTAACAATAAAACATGGATCCATGTAGCAAAACAAATAAATAACAAGAAGAGCACATGAAACTGTATACAGGGTGATTTTAGTCACGTATATGGGATCAGTCTATTCACTCCTGATGAAGTGTCACTTACAGTAGTGAAGTTGATCCTTAAGTAGTGATTTCCCAGAAAAGTTTGTAGAAAAAAATAAAAATATGAAAATAATGAAAAAGGAGAAAATGTAAAGTTGATAAATGTGTGTATGTTAAACAATAGAAGAACCCTTAGCTCAATAAAACAACGATTTTATTTCAATTCTTTTAAAAATAGGATAGCGAGCCACCAAAAACAAATTGGAAGGGAAAGTGCAGCACACCGGCTTAGGCGTTTCGGCGAACTGTCGTAATCATAGCCTAGTCTATGCATTATACCATTTCTTTAACCCCTTAAGGACCAGCGACGTACCCTGTATGTCGCTGGCCTTTTTTTGGGACTTGATTGTTTTATAGCGTGGTCTTGCCACGAGCGTTGAGACTGCTCTATTCCACAAAGCCTTCTGGAGGGAGGGCATTAATAGCGTGTTCTTGCTAGACTTGTGCTTTTATGTCCTGAAAAAACCCTTAACGACCAGTGACATACAGGGTACATTGTGGTCATTAAGGGGTTAAAAAGCATAAAAACAATTCTCATTGGTTGTCGGAAAGCGCAAACCCTCCCTATTAAGCCTTATGTTAAGGAATGTGAAATGACAATTAGTTATACTTTCACGTTGATGCATCTGGATTAAATTGCCTAAGATTAAAACAACTGAGGTGGAATGGTTAATAAAACATGATTATAATTGTATGAACCAACATGTATCTTAGATCACTATAGGGATATTGCCTTTTACACAGAATAGAAGTATGAAATAGCAAAAAGTAATCTGGATTATAACATAATACAGAGTCACATTAAGCATTGAATATGTTGTGAACATAATATCAAACCAATGAGCCAGGAACATGTAGAGTGTATAGTACATAGTATGTATACTGTTTGTGACCCCTGTCCTAACTAAATTGAGACATACAAACTAAACTTAAATATACTATTAAGAATGTTATGTGTACTGAAGATTCATAATGCAGTATACATAAAAATAAGGTAAAAGTCGATATTATGTTACTATATTTTGTTAAAGGGACACTGAACCCAAATTTTTTCTATCGTGATTCAGATAGAGCATGCAATTTTAAGCAACTTTCTAATTTACTCCTATTATCAAATTATTTTCATTCTCTTGGTATCTTTATTTGAAATGCAAGAATGTAAGTTTAGATGCCGCCCCATTTTTGGTGAACACACTGTGTTGTTCTTGCTGATTGGTGGGTAAATTCACCTACCAATAAACAAGTGCTTTCCATAGTTCTGAACCAAAGAAATAGCTTAAATGCCTTCTTTTTCAAATAAAGAAAGCAAGAGAACGAAGAAAAATTGATAATAAGAGTAAATTAGAAAGTTGTTTAAAATTGCCTGCTCTATTTGAAACATGAAAGAAAACATTTTGGGTTCAGTGTCCCTTTAATTATAGATTTAACTAAATTAACCCTTGAAATGTATCCCTTATGCGTGAATTTGTTTGTTAACATAATTGCTACTAGATAATCCAGTGTCTTCTTATTGCTTCTATATTAGTGACTCGTAAATTAGACTACCATGTAACTGTTGGCATTGTTTATGAAGGACTATATCCAGTCACTATGTTGTGTTAGACCACTTTTAAAGTAGGCATACAATCAAATGTTAATGAAGATAGATGCGTGATTTATTATTCCCAATTATTGATTAGATGGTATCTGGAATTCAATCCTTCTGGATGTCTAGTTTTCAACTTGAACATCCAGAAGATCTCTCTTTTAGCCAGTAGTTTGTCAAAGTTACCACCTATCTTAGGTAGTATAACATGTTCAATTGCACACCACTTCAGTATATGAATTTTCCCATTGTGTTTCTCTACAAAGTGGCGTACTAGGGGAGTGGTGGATTTGCCCTGTGTTATGGTTGAAAGATGCTCACGAATACGTGACTTTATGTCTCTCTAAATAAGTCCAATATATTGGACCCCACATGTCTGACACTTCAACAAATATATAACTTTGGACGACATGCAATTCATAAATTTTCTAATTTCAAACTCCTCTCTAGTTATATGTGATGTGAAGGAATTTGCATGGGCGACACTTCCTGTGGCTGCTGCTATACATACCTATACTACTCATCCATGTGCTTGAGCTTGACTGCTCAGTTTTAAGTGCAGTAGGAGAAAGTAGAGTGCCCAAGGTAAAACATTTACTAGAAGTGCACCTAACCCCTGCCTTTACTAAGTCAGTCAGTTTATCATCTGCTGCTAAAATTGGAAAATGTTTCCGAATTATAGCAGCAATCTGAGGGAATTGGGCACTGTAGCTTGTTACAAAGTTTAAAGGACTTATTTTGTTGTGATGTTTCTGCTAAGAAAGACCCTCTGTGACGACTGTCTACCTGATTCCTAGCATTGGCAGTTATCTTTTGTGAATAGCCTCTTTCTCTTAGTCTGTTCTCTAATTCCCTCGCTTCATGGCAATAGTCAGTTTGTTCTGAACAATTGCTCCTCAATCGAGTGAATTCTCCTTTGGCCACTGCAGCCACAGTATGGTTAGGATGACAACTCTTGCCATGAAGCAGGGAATTACCACTAATAGGTTTTCTGTAGACTCTTGTCTGAATTGTGCCCTCTTCAGATCCAACCAAAGTGAGATCCAAATAATTGATCTCCCTAGTGTGACATTCGTATGTAAATTTGAGGCCAATGACGTTGGAATTCAGATGATCTACAAATTTTCCAACATCCAATTGTGGACCACTCCATATAAACAGGAGGTCATCAATGTACCTCCCATACGTGTAAATCTACTCAGTATAGGGGTTTCTATCTCCAAAGGTGTGGAAAAATTCCCACCAACCTAAAAATAGGTTGGCGTATGATGGGGCAAATTTTGCCTCCATCGCCGTTCCACATCTCTGGAGATAGAACACCCCCTGAAACTGTTGTGAGTCAACAAAAATTTGTTGATTCTTAGCACGTAATCTTGAAATTCTCCTGAATAGTCAGTGTAATTTATAAGAAAAAAGGCTATTGCTTTCAGGCCTTTCTCATGGGGAATAGATGAATAGAGAGACAGCATCAACTGTGACCCAACTATATGTTTCTTCCCACTGAACTTTCTCCATTATATTCAGAACGTGTTTTGTGTCTTTGATGTATGATGGTAAGGAAATTACAAGGGGTTGTGGTATAGTGTCCAGCCATTGAGATAGGTGTTCCAATAATGAACCTATCCCACTTACTATTGGACGACCCTGTATCTGAGTTAATGTTTTATGGACTTTGGGTAAATGATGGAACAGGGGTGTTCTGGGATTCTCCACATTGAGATATTCTGTTGTCTTTGCATCCAGAAACCCCTGTTCTTTACCATCATCCAAATTTTGATTTAAATATTTTTAAAAAATATTAGTTGGATCTCTTGGTAAAACTGTGTAATTATCTGTGTTGGTAAGCTGCCTTAGTGCTTCTTCAATATAGGTGGATTTATTGAGAACCACCACTATACATCCCTTGTCCGCATTCTTTATTACAATGTCTGAGTCATCCTGTAACTGTTTCAGGGCTATCTTCTCTTTCCTACTTAGATTATGTTCAGTAGAACATTCTGTAGATTTTAGGTTTGTAAGATCTTTTTCTATTCGATTAAAGAATGTTTCAATTATTACTCCCCTGCTATGTATAGGATAGAAACTTGCTGTGGGTTTGAGAGAGATACCTGTATTTTTATTACCTTCATTGTCAGGTGTATCAAATTGTAATTCTTGTAATGAAATGGTATCACATATATCCTGAAAAGTCAGAGTAGTGGAATCAGTGTCAGTGGTCTGTAGCCTGTTCTCAAGATGTATTTGTTCCATGTCTCCCTGACCATAGAAATGTTTTCTTAAAGTTACATTTCTTATCATGCGATTTACATCGATTATGGTTTGGAAGACAGTGAAGTTAGTAGTCTTTGCAAACGAAAGACCATACCCCAAAACCTTAAATTGTTCCTTAGTTAATGATTTTTTGTTATAAATTTAGTAAATTTTCTATTTGTATTTGCTTTGTCCTCTCGACCCTCTCAACTGATACCTCTCCTGTGATTTCTGTGTCTCCGTAGGAACTGACATTAGTCCCGTGTCCAATGGACAAACCTGATCTAAGTCTGTCACAGCTGTGCCCTGAGTGGTTGTCATGGGTGTGTACCTAGTACCCCCTGTCTTTGGTGTTGATTTTTATTTTATTTTGGTCTAACCACTTGTGGATGTTCAGTTATAGGGTTCACTATGGTATTTTTCAAAAATCCCTGTGTGTGTGGCTCCTAAATCCTTGTTACCTTATGATCTCTCATCTGAGGACTATTCACCCTTACTTTCAGAAAAAGACACTGACTTTCCCCCTGTCTTACCACCCTGTCCTTTCTTTTTCTTTTTTTTGTTCATATTATTTGTCTTACGTCTATTATTTGTACGTTGTTTTCTATTCCAAATATATACAGTTTTGTTTTCATAGACTTATCTCTTAAAGGGACATTATACACTAATTTTTTCTCTTACTTGGTGTATCCAGTCCACGGATTCATCCTTACTTGTGGGATATTCTCAATCCCTACAGGAAGTGGCAAAGAGAGCACACAGCAAAGCTGTCCATATAGCTCCCCTCAGGCTCCGCCCCCCAGTCATTCTCTTTGCCGCTCTAACAAGTAGCATCTCCACGGGAGGGTAAAGTGAATGTGGTGTTAGATTTGTAGTTTTTATTTCTTCAATCAAGATGTTTCTTCAATCAAGTTTGTTATTTTAAAATAGTGCCGGTTTGTACTATTTACTCTGAGGCAGAAAGTGATGAAGATTTCTGCTGAGAGGAAAAAGATTTTAGCATTTTGTAACTAAAATCCATTGCTGTTCCCACACAGGACTGTTGAGTACCGGAGAACTTCAGTTGGGGGGAACAGTTTGCAGGCTTATACTGCTTAAGGTATGCTCAGTCATTTTTTTTTTCTAACAAGACCTGGTAATGCTAGAAGACTGACAGAAATCCCCATGAGGGAAGGTAAGCCATTTTCTGAGACGCAGTATAGAAGGACGGCTTCAGTTAAGGGCTTAAATACTGGTAGACACTGTGATGGGCTAAATCGATTACTTTATTAGTGGAATCTTATATTTGTTCAACTGTTTGAAACGTTGGAAACACTTTTGGGGTTTTTATTACGCCTGGCATATTATTAGACGCCTAGTCTGACTCAAGAAGGCCCCATAACTCTGAACTGAAGAGGGAGGGGGCCTCATTTTCGCGCCTCAGTTGCGCAGTTGATTTACAAGACAGCTTCATGCAGCTTCACGTGTAGAGTCCTGAGAGTGCAGGAGGACATCAAGGAGGCTTATATTTCAGCTACAAATAACCCTAAAGGAAGGTAGGGCCACAGAAAAGACTGTGGCACCGTGCTCTAGTGTGTTAAACCGGTTGTTTACTTCAATTTGCTCTGGTTTGGGCAATAAGGGGTTAATTGATTTGAAAATTTGTGTGCAATCTTTTCAAAGCATTAGGATCATGTGGTGAAAATTTCATAAAGATCGGATGTTTTTTGGTGATTTGGTAAAAAAGTGTGTGCTTTTTATTATTTAAAGACACAGTAAAGTTTTTTCAAAAAGTGATTTTTTTCTGTATTGTAGTGCTGTCTAAGTCTGTCAAACATGTCTGAGACTTCAAATAGACCTTGTTCTTTATGTTTAAAAGCCATGGCGGTACCCCCATTGCATTTATGTGTAAAGTGTGCTAAAACATCTAAGCATTTTAAAGACCATCCAGTGACACTTAAAAATGTAGCCCAAGATGATTCTTTAACAGAGGGTAATGAGGATAGTCCTTCTTCCTCTCCCCATGTGTCGACACCAGTTACGCCCGTGCAAGCGATGCCTAGTACCTCTAGCGCATTGGCCCCTATTACTTTACAACAATTAGCAGCAGTCATGGATAATTCCCTTGCAGCATTTTTATCCAAACTGCCAGTTTTTCCAAAAAAGCGCGATAGCTCAGTATTAAATACAGAGGATGAGCAATCAGAAGCTTTGGATGATTTATCTGTAGTACCCTCACAAAACTCAGAAGTAGCAGTGAGGGACGGTCTGTCTGAGGGAGAAATTTCTGATACAGGAAAAGTTTCTCAGCGGGCAGAGTCAGATTCCTTAGCGTTTAAATTTAAGCTGGAACACCTCCGCGTGCTGCTTAAGGAGGTTTTAGCTACGCTGGATGATTGTGACCCCATGGTTGTCCCAGAAAAATTGTGTAAGATGCGCAGGTTTTTAGAGGTCCCCGTATACACTGAGGCATTTCCGATCCCAAAGAGGGTGGCGGATATTGTGACTAGGGAGTGGGAGAGACCAGGTGTACCCTTTGTTCCCCCCCTATCTTTAAGAAAATGTTCCCCATAAACGACCCCAGGCGGGACGCGTGGCAGACAGTCCCTAAGGTAGAGGGGGCTGTTTCAACACTTGCTAAGCGTACAACTATACCAATGGAGGACAGTTGTGCTTTCAAAGATCCTATGGATAAAAAATTGGAAGGATTGCTGAAGAAAATTTTTGTTCAGCAAGGTTTTCTACTTCAACCAATTGCCTGCATTATTTCGGTAACTACTGCAGCGGCTTTTTGGTTCAAGGCCCTGGAGGAGTCGCTCCAGAGGGAGACTTCATACGATGAGGTCATGGATAGAATTCATGCTCTAAAGCTGGCTAATTCTTTTATCACTGATGCCGCTCTCCAATTAGCTAAACTAGCGGCGAAAAACTCAGGTTTTGCCATCATGGCGCGAAGAGCGCTTTGGCTCAAATCGTGGTCGGCGGATGTGTCGTCCAAAACAAAACTGTTAAATATTCCCTTCAAGGGGAAAACCCTATTCGGCCCAGAGCTGAAAGAAATTATTTCAGATATCACTGGCAGCAAGGGCCATGCTCTTCCACAAGATAGCCCGTTTAAGGCCAAAAACAAGGCTAATTTTCGCTCCTTTCGCAACTTCAGGAGTGGATCTGCTGCAACCTCTGCTGCCGCAAAGCAAGATAACGCTTCCCAGCCCAAAGCAACCTGGAAACCCTTGCAGGGCTGGAATAAGGGTAAACAGGCCAAGAAGCCTGCTCCTGCTACCAAGACAGCATGAAGGGGTAGCCCCCGATCCGGGATCGGATCTGGTAGGGGGCAGACTTTCTCTCTTTGCTCAGGCTTGGGCAAGAGACGTTCCGGATACCTGGGCATTAGAAATAGTTGCTCAGGGGTACCTTCTAGAATTCAAGGATTCTCCCCCAAGGGGAAGGTTCCACATTTCTCGTTTGTCTTCAGACCAAACAAAGAAACAGGCGTTCTTACGCTGTGTAGAAGATCTCCTAAAAATGGGAGTAATACACCCAGTTCCAATTGCAGAACAAGGACTGGGATTTTACTCAAACCTGTTCGTAGTTCCCAAAAAGGAAGGAACTTTCAGGCCAATCCTGGATCTAAAAATTCTAAACAAATTCCTCAGAGTTCCGTCTTTCAAGATGGAAACCATTCGGACAATCTTGCCGATGATCCAGGAAGGTCAATATATGACTACCGTGGATCTAAAGGATGCATATCTACATATTCCTATCCACAAAGATCACCATCAGTTCCTAAGGTTCGCC
This sequence comes from Bombina bombina, assembly GCF_027579735.1. NCBI lineage: Eukaryota > Metazoa > Chordata > Amphibia > Anura > Bombinatoridae > Bombina > Bombina bombina. The sequence goes on along the minus strand of NC_069504.1, from coordinate 5,990,499 downwards.
TTTCTGGACAAACATTACCAGTTCGTGGCCCTTCCTTTCGGGTTGGCCACCGCTCCCAGAATTTTCACAAAGGTGCTAGGGTCCTTTCTAGCAGTGCTAAGACCACGGGGCATTGCAGTAGCACCTTACCTAGACGACATATTAATACAGGCGTCGTCTTTCCACAGAGCCAAGGCTCATACGGACATTGTTCTGGCCTTTCTAAGGTCTCACGGGTGGAAGGTGAATGTAGAAAAAAGTTCTCTGTCCCCGCTCACAAGGGTTCCCTTCCTGGGAACACTAATAGACTCGGTAGAAATGAAAATCTTTCTGACAGAGGTCAGGAAGTCAAAACTGTTGAATACTTGCCGAGCTCTTCATTCCATTCCTCGGCCTTCTGTGGCTCAGTGCATGGAGGTAATTGGCTTAATGGTTGCGGCAATGGACGTAGTCCCTTTTGCCCGAATTCATCTCAGACCACTGCAACTGTGCATGCTCAAACAGTGGAATGGGGATTACGCAGATTTGTCTCCTCAAATACAAATGGACCAGAAAACCAGAGACTCTCTTCTCTGGTGGTTGTCTCAAGATCACCTGTCTCAGGGAATGAGTTTCCGCAGACCGGAGTGGATCATTGTCACAACCGATGCCAGTCTGTTAGGCTGGGGTGCGGTTTGGAACTCCCTGAAGGCTCAGGGTCTATGGTCTCGGGAAGAATCTCTTCTCCCGATAAACATTTTGGAGCTGAGAGCGATATTCAATACGCTCCAGGCGTGGCCTCAACTAGTGGAGGCCAAATTCATCAGATTTCCATCGGACAACATCACGACTGTAGCGTACATCAATCATTAGGGAGGAACAAAGAGTTCCCTAGCGATGAAGGAAGTATCCAAGATCATCAAATGGGCAGAGGATCACTCCTGCCATCTATCTGCAATTCACATCCCAGGGGTAGACAACTGGGAGGCGGATTTTCTAAGTCGTCAGACTTTTCATCCAGGGGAGTGGGAACTCCACCCGGAGGTTTTTGTTCAGCTGACCCAGGTATGGGGCATTCCAGAATTGGATCTGATGGCGTCCCGTCAGAACACCAAACTTCCCCTTTACGGATCCAGATCCAGGGATCCCAAGGCGGCATTGATAGATGCTTTAACAGCGCCTTGGTCGTTCAGTCTAGCTTATGTCTTTCCACCGTTTCCTCTTCTTCCTCGGCTAGTAGCCAGAATCAAACAGGAGAAGGCTTCGGTAATTCTGATAGCGCCTGCGTGGCCACGCAGGACTTGGTATGCAGACCTAGTGGACATGTCATCGGTCCCACCATGGAAACTGCCATCGAGGCAGGATCTTCTAATTCAAGGTCCTTTCAAGCATCCATATCTAGTTTCTCTGCAACTGACTGCTTGGAGATTGAACGCTTAATTCTAGCCAAGCGTGGTTTCTCTGAATTAGTTATAGACACTCTGATACAGGCCAGGAAGCCTGTCACAAAGAAATTTTACCATAAGATATGGCGGAAATATCTTTGTTGGTGTGAATCCAAGGGTTACTCGTGGAGTAAGGTTAGGATTCCAAGGATTTTAGCTTTTCTCCAAGAAGGATTGGAGAAAGGTCTCTCAGCTAGTTCTTTAAAGGGACAGATATCTGCTCTGTCTATCCTGCTACATAAGCGTCTGGCAGCTGTACCAGACGTTCAGGTGTTTGCACAGGCCCTAGTTAGAATCAAGCCTTTTTACAAGCCTGTGGCTCCTCCTTGGAGTCTAAATTTAGTTCTTTCAGTTCTTCAAGGAGTTCCGTTTGAACCTTTGCATTCCATAGATATTAAGTTATTATCTTGGAAAGTTTTGTTTTTAGTAGCCATTTCTTCTGCTCGAAGAGTTTCTGAATTGTCTGCTTTGCATTGTGATTCACCCTATCTGGTATTCCATGCAGATAAGATTGTTTTGCGTACCAAACCTGGTTTTCTTCCAAAAGTGGTTTCTAATAAGAATCTTAACCAGGCTACCTTCTACAACCAATTTCATGCATTGTTCCTGTCATCCTTCTCTGTGTCCTAATCCAGTTTCTAGGAAGGAACGACTTTTACACAATCTTGACGTGGTTCGTGCTTTAAAATTCTATTTAAAAGCAACTAAAGATTTCAGACAAACATCATCCTTGTTTGTCGTCTATTCTGGTAAGAGGAGAGGTCAGAAAGCGACTGCTACCTCTTTTTCCTTTTGGCTGAAAAGCATCATCCGATTGGCTTGTGAGACTGCTGGACAGCAGCCTCCTGAACGAATTACAGCTCATTCCACCAGAGCTGTGGCTTCCACATGGGCTTTCAAGAATGAGGCTTCTGTTGAACAGATTTGTAAGGCAGCGACTTGGTCTTCACTGCATACATTCGCCAAATTTTACAAATTCGATACTTTTGCTTCTACGGAGGCTATTTTTGGGAGAAAGGTTTTGCAAGCAGTGGTGCCTTCCGTTTAGGTTACCTGACTTGTTCCCTCCCTTCATCCGTGTCCTAAAGCTTTGGTATTGGTATCCCACAAGTAAGGATGAATCCGTGGACTGGATACACCAAGTAAGAGAAAACAGAATTTATGCTTACCTGATAAATTTCTTTCTCTTACGGTGTATCCAGTCCACGGCCCGCCCTGACAATTAAGTCAGGTTCAAATTTAATTTAAAATAACTACAGTCACCACTGCACCCTATGGTTCTCCTTTTTCTTTTAACCGTCGGTCGAATGACTGGGGGGGCGGAGCCTGAGGGGAGCTATATGGACAGCTTTGCTGTGTGCTCTCTTTGCCACTTCCTGTAGGGATTGAGAATATCCCACAAGTAAGGGTGAATCCGTGGACTGGATACACCGTAAGAAAGAAATTTATCAGGTAAGCATAAATTCTGTTTTCTTTGCATAAATGTTTTGTAGTTGATCTATTTATATAGCCCATAAAGTTTGTTTTTTTTTAAAAAATGTATAGTTTTGCTTATTTTTAAATAACATTGCTCTGATTTCTCCAACATTGGTGTGTCCGGTCCACGGCGTCATCCTTACTTGTGGGATATTCTCTTCCCCAACAGGAAATGGCAAAGAGTCCCAGCAAAGCTGGCCATATAGTCCCTCCTAGGCTCCGCCCACCCCAGTCATTCTCTTTGCCGTTGCACAGGCAACATCTCCACGGAGATGGTTAAGAGTTTTTTGGTGTTTAAATGTAGTTTTTATTCTTCTATCAAGTGTTTGTTATTTTAAAATAGTGCTGGTATGTACTATTTACTCTGAAACAGAAAATGATGAAGATTTCTGTTTGTGAGAGGAAGATGATTTTAGCAGACAGTAACTAAAATCGATTGCTGTTTCCACATAGGACTGTTGAGATGAAGTAACTTCAGTTGGGGGAAACAGTTAGCAGACTTTTCTGCTTAAGGTATGACTAGCCATATTTCTAACAAGACTGTGTAATGCTGGAAGGCTGTCATTTCCCCTCATGGGGACCGGTAAGCCATTTTCTTAGTCAAACAAACAGAATAAAGGGCTTAATATGGGCTAAAAAACTGGTAGACATTTTTATGGGCTAAATCGATTGCTTTATTTGGGCATATTATTCAGATTTAGGCTAACAATTGGCATTTATAATCTTGGGGAACGTTTATAAAACGGCAGGCACTGTGTTAGACACCTTTTTCAGTCAGGGGGCCTTTCTAGTTATAGACTGAGCCTCATTTTCGCGCCATTACTGCGCAGTTGTTTTTTTGAGAGCAGGGCATGCAGATGCATGTGTGAGGATCTAAAAATCACTGAAAAAGCTTCTAGAAGGCGTCATTTGGTATCGTATTCCCCTATGGGCTTGGTTGGGTCTCAGCAAAGACTATAGCTGGGACTGTATAGGGGTTAAATTTAAAAACGGCTCCGGTTCCGTTATTTTAAGGGTTAAAGCTCTGATTTGGTGTGCAATACTTTTAATGCTTTAAGACACTGTGGTGAAATTTTGGTAATTTTTGAACGATTCCTTCATACTTTTTCACATATTCAGTAATAAAGTGTTTTCTGTTTGAAATTTAAAGAGACAGTAACGGTTTTATTTTAAAACGTTTTTTGTGCTTTGTTGACAAGTTTAAGCCTGTTTAACATGTCTGTACCTTCAGATAAGCTATGTTCTATATGTATGAAAGCCAATGTGTCTCCCCATTTAAATTTATGTGATAATTGTGCCATAGCGTCCAAACAAAGTAAGGACAGTACTGCCACAGATAATGATATTGCCCAAGATGATTCCTCAAATGAGGGGAGTAAACATGATACTACATCATCTCCTACTGTGTCTACACCAGTTTTGCCCATGCAGGAGGCCCCTAGTACATCTAGTGCGCCAATACTTATTACCATGCAACAATTAACGGCTGTAATGGATAACTCCATAGCAAATCTTTTATCCAAAATGCCTACTTATCAGAGAAAGCGCGATTGCTCTGTTTTAAACACTGAAGAGCAAGAGGGCGCTGATGATAATTGTTCTGTCATACCCTCACACCAATCTGAAGGGGCAATGAGGGAGGTTTTGTCTGATGGAGAAATCTCAGATTCAGGAAAAATTTCTCATCAAGCTGAACCTGATGTTGTGACATTTAAATTTAAATTAGAACATCTCCGCGCACTGCTTAAGGAGGTGTTATCTACTCTGGATGATTGTGACAACTTGGTCATTCCAGAGAAATTATGCAAGATGGACAAGTTCCTAGAGGTTCTGGTGCCCCCCGACGCTTTTCCTATACCCAAGCGGGTGGCGGACATAGTAAATAAGGAGTGGGAAAAGCCCGGCATACCTTTTGTCCCCCCCCCTATATTTAAGAAATTATTTCCTATGGTCGACCCCAGAAAGGACTTATGGCAGACAGTCCCCAAGGTCGAGGGGGCAGTTTCTACTCTAAACAAACGCACTACTATTCCTATCGAAGATAGTTGTGCTTTCAAAGATCCTATGGATAAAAAATTGGAAGGTTTGCTTAAAAAGATTTTTGTACAGCAAGGCTACCTTCTACAACCAATTTCATGCATTGTTCCTGTCACTACGGCAGCGTGGTTCTGGTTCGAGGAACTAGAAAAGTCGCTCAGTAGAGAAACTCCATATGAGGAGGTTATGGACAGAGTTCATGCACTTAAATTGGCTAACTCTTTTATTTTAGATGCCGCTTTGCAATTAGCTAGATTAGCGGCGAAAAATTCAGGGTTTGCTATCGTGGCGCGCAGAGCGCTTTGGCTAAAGTCTTGGTCAGCGGATGTGTCATCCAAGACAAAATTGCTTAACATCCCTTTCAAAGGTAAAACTTTATTTGGACCAGAATTGAAAGAGATTATTTCAGACATCACTGAGGGAAAGGGCCACGCCCTTCCACAGGATAGGTCTTTTAAGGCTAAAAATAAGCCTAATTTTCGCCCCTTTCGCAGAAACGGACCGCCCTCTAATTCTGCATCCTCTAAGCAAGAGGGTATTGCCTCACAACCCAAACCAGCCTGGAAACCAATGCAAGGCTGGAACAAGGGTAAGCAGGCCAAGAAGCCTGCCACTGCTACCAAAACAGCATGAAGGAGTAGCCCCCGATCCGGGACCGGATCTAGTGGGGGGCAGACTCTCTCTCTTTGCTCAGGCTTGGGCAAGAGATGTTCAGGATCCTTGGGCGCTAGAAATAGTTTCTCAAGGTTATCTCCTGGAATTCAAGGAACTACCCCCAAGGGGAAGGTTCCACAGGTCTCACTTATCCTCAAACCAAATAAAGAGACAGGCATTCTTACATTGTGTAGAAGACCTGTTAAAGATGGGAGCGATACACCCAGTTCCAATAAAGGAACAAGGAATGGGATTTTATTCCAATCTGTTCGTAGTTCCCAAAAAAGAGGGAACGTTCAGACCAATTTTGGATTTGAAGATCCTAAACAAATTTCTCAGGGTACCATCGTTCAAAATGGAAACTATTCGAACGATTCTACTCACCATCCAGGAAAGTCAATTTATGACTACCGTGGATCTAAAGGATGCGTACCTACATATTCCTATCCACAAAGAACATCATCAGTTCCTAAGGTTCGCTTTTCTGGACAAGCATTACCAGTTTGTGGCCCTCCCATTCGGATTAGCCACTGCTCCAAGGATTTTCACAAAGGTGCTAGGGTCCCTTCTAGCGGTTCTAAGACCAAGGGGCATTGCAGTAGTACCTTACTTGGACGACATTCTAATACAAGCGTCGTCCCTGTCAAAAGCAAAGGCTCATACGGACATCGTTCTAGCCTTTCTCAGATCTCACGGATGGAAGGTGAAAAAGTTCTCTGTCCCCGTCGACAAGAGTTCCCTTCTTGGGAACAATAATAGATTCCTTAGAAATGAGGATTTTTCTGACAGAGGTCAGAAAATCAAAACTTCTAAGCTCTTGTCAAGTGCTTCATTCTGTTCCTCGTCCTTCCATAGCGCAGTGCATGGAAGTAGCAGGATTGATGGTTGCAACAATGGACATAGTTCCTTTTGCACGAATTCATCTAAGACCATTACAACTGTGCATGCTCAAACAGTGGAATGGGGATTATACAGACTTGTCTCCAATGATTCAAGTAGATCAAAAGACCAGAGATTCACTCCGTTGGTGGCTGACCCTGGACCATCTGTCCCAGGGAATGAGCTTCCGCAGACCAGAGTGGGTCATTGTCACGACCTACGCCAGTCTAGTGGGCTGGGGCGCGGTCTGGGAATCCCTGAAAGCTCAGGGTCTATGGTCTCGGGAAGAGTCTCTTCTCCTGATAAACATTCTGGAACTGAGAGCGATATTCAATGCTCTCAGAGCTTGGCCTCAACTAGCAAAGGCCAAATTCATAAGGTTCCAGTCAGACAACATGACGACCGTTGCATATATCAATCATCAGGGGGGAACAAGGAGTTCCCTGGCGATGAAAGAAGTGACCAAAATAATTCAATGGGCGGAGGATCACTCCTGCCAATTGTCTGCGATCCACATCCCAGGAGTGGAAAATTGGGAAGCGGATTTTCGGAGTCGTCAGACATTCCATCCGGGGGAGTGGGAACTCCATCCGGAAATCTTTGCCCAAATAACTCAATTATGGGGCATTCCAGACATGGATCTGATGGCGTCTCGTCAGAACTTTAAGGTTCCTTGCTACGGGTCCAGATCCAGGGATCCCAAGGCGACTCTAATAGATGCACTAGTAGCACCTTGGACCTTCAACCTAGCTTATGTATTCCCACCGTTTCCTCTCATTCCCAGGCTGGTAGCCAGGATCAATCAGGAGAGGGCCTTGGTGATCTTGATAGCTCCTGCGTGGCCACGCAGGACTTGGTATGCAGACCTGGTGAATATGTCATCGGCTCCACCATGGAAGCTACCTTTGAGACAGGACCTTCTTGTTCAGGGTCCATTCGACGGCTTGGAGATTGAACGCTTGATTCTATCAAAGCGTGGGTTTTCAGATTCTGTTATAGATACTCTGGTTCAGGCCAGAAAACCTGTAACTAGAAAAATTTACCATAAAATATGGAAAAAATATATCTGTTGGTGTGAATCCAAAGGATTCCCATGGAATAAGATAAAAATTCCTAAGATTCTCTCCTTTCTACAAGAAGGTTTGGAGAAAGGATTATCTGCAAGTTCTCTAAAGGGACAGATCTCTGCTTTATCTGTCTTACTACACAAAAGACTGGCAGCTGTGCCAGATGTTCAAGCATTTGTTCAGGCTCTGGTTAGGATCAAGCCTGTTTACAGACCTTTGACTCCTCCCTGGAGTCTAAATCTAGTTCTTTCAGTTCTTCAAGGGGTTCCGTTTGAACCCTTACATTCCATAGATATTAAGTTATTATCTTGGAAAGTTTTGTTTTTAGTTGCAATTTCTTCTGCTAGAAGAGTTTCAGAGTTATCTGCTCTGCAGTGTTCTCCGCCCTATCTGGTGTTCCATGCAGATAAGGTGGTTTAGCGTACTAAGCCTGGTTTTCTTCCTAAAGTTGTTTCTAACAAAAATATCAACCAGGAGATAGTTGTACCTTCTTTGTGTCCGAATCCAGTTTCAAAAAAGGAACGTTTGTTACACAATTTGGACGTTGTCCGTGCTCTAAAGTTCTATTTAGAGGCTACTAAAGATTTCAGACAAACATCTTCCTTGTTTGTTGTTTATTCTGGTAAAAGGAGAGGTCAAAAAGCGACTTCTACCTCTCTTTCCTTTTGGCTTAAAAGCATTATCCGATTGGCTTATGAGACTGCCGGACGGCAGCCTCCTGAAAGAATCACAGCTCACTCCACTAGGGCTGTGGCTTCCACATGGGCCTTCAAGAACGAGGCTTCTGTTGACCAGATATGTAAGGCAGCGACTTGGTCTTCACTGCACACTTTTGCCAAATTTTACAAATTTGATACTTTTGCTTCTTCGGAGGCTATTTTTGGGAGAAAGGTTTTGCAAGCTGTGGTGCCTTCCGTTTAGGTAACCTGATTTGCTCCCTCCCTTCATGCGTGTCCTAAAGCTTTGGTATTGGTTCCCACAAGTAAGGATGACGCCGTGGACCGGACACACCAATGTTGGAGAAAACAGAATTTATGCTTACCTGATAAATTACTTTCTCCAACGGTGTGTCCGGTCCACGGCCCGCCCTGGTTTTTTAATCAGGTCTGATGAATTATTTTCTCTAACTACAGTCACCACGGTACCATATGGTTTCTCCTATATATATTTCCTCCTGTCCGTCGGTCGAATGACTGGGGTGGGCGGAGCCTAGGAGGGACTATATGGCCAGCTTTGCTGGGACTCTTTGCCATTTCCTGTTGGGGAAGAGAATATCCCACAAGTAAGGATGACGCCGTGGACCGGACACACCGTTGGAGAAAGTAATTTATCAGGTAAGCATAAATTCTGTTTTTCAGACTCCTAACCAAGCCCCAAAGATTTATGTGCATACCATCAGATACCTACTTCAGCTTGCTCCTGTTTGTGTAAAGGGTCTTTTCATATGCAAAAGAAGGGGGAGGGGGTATCTTATTCCCCACTTGCAGTGGGCTTTCCAGCTGCATTTTCAACAGAGCTAAACTGAGAGCTTCTAAGTAAGTTTTTAAACCATTTTATACTGGATTTTAGTGTCTATTACATGCAGTTATATGAAAATTAGTGTATACTGTCCCTTTAAGTACTTTGTGTGTTTATTTTCCGTAACCATCTTTTTGTTGTTGGCTAAAGTATCTCTTAATACTTTGTAAAACAGTTTGTAAAACCATTTAAAATCTTGGATTAGAATCTAAAAATTATATTACAGAATCTTAAATGAAGCAATTGGTTGTATAAAGATAAATATGGGGAATATACTAATGGTAGAAGCGTAAAATTGATCCTGGTCATAGGAGGTGGTGAGTGCCCTGGCCATTGGCTTATAAAGGTGCCATTTAATCTATCTAGTCCATATTAAAGGCGCAAACTATGTAGGACTCTGATATGTTAGAGGATACCCCCTATTTAATTAAATCTAATACCTGTGTTTATTGTGAGGAGGTGCAAGTTGATCTGCCTGCTCAACTGTATTCCACATGCTTTGATAAGATTGCAATATCTTAAAAGAATAAGATATTTAGGACTACTGAGCCGTCCACCTCTGAGGGTTCTCCGTCCTGCGAGGTGCGTTCCCTACATTCGTCTCCGATCACACATGCAGCTCCCCAGGGCCCGACTGATCCTCGCGCGGGAGGGGCCTCTTGGCTGCCAGATTTCACTGCTCAGCTGCAAATGGCGGTTTCTGCGGCCTTCCATGCTTTACCACACCCAGTGAAGCGCAAGCGAAGGGAAATACATAGCCTTCCGTCCCAGGGGTCATCTACTCTGTTGGATGTCTCTGATAGGTTATCCCCTGATGAGGATGCCTCCGACTCTTCGGAGGGCACTCTCTCTGGGACGGAATCAGCGTCTTCTAGACCTTCGGCTGCGGAGGAGCCAGATTTTAAGTTTAAGATGGAGCATTTGCGCTTTTTATGAAGTGTTTGCTACGTTGGAGGTTCCGGAGCAGAAACTTCCAGAAGAACCATCGATCCCTAAGCTAGATAGGGTTTACGAGGACAGGTTGGTGCCTCAGACCTTTCCAGTTCCCGTGAAGATGGCTTCCACTATTAAGAATGAGTGGGAGAAACTTGGCTCATCCTTTTCTCCCTCTACCTCTTGTTAAACGCTGTTCCCCATTCCGGACTCTCAGCTTGAGATATGGGGGGCCATTCCTAAGGTGGATGGAGCAATCTCCACGCTCGCGAAGCGGATGACTATTCCTCTCGAGGATAGTTCGTCCTTCAAGGAGCCCATAGACAAAAAAATTTGAATCCATGTTGAGGAAAATGTTTCAACTCACAGGGTTTGTTTTTCAACCGGCAGGACAATCACTTTGGTGGCGAGAGCGGCTACCTACTGGTGTGACGCACTGTCAGCTATGGTTGAGGTGGAGACTCCCCCCGAGGAGATACAGGAAAAGATTAAAGCTTTAAGGGTAGTAATTATTTTATCTGTGATGCTAATATGCAGGTTATTCGCATGAATGCCAAGACATCAGGTTTCTTGGTTCTAGCCCGCAGGGCTCTGTGGTTAAAATCTTGGTCTGTGAACATGACTTCCAAGTCTAGATTACTATCCCTTCCTTTCCAGGGGAAAGTTCTTTCTGGTCCAGGGCTGGACTCTATCATATCCACGATCATGGGAGGCAAGGGTGCTTTCCTTCCGCAGGATAAGAAGATTAAGGGCTCTACTGCTCTGTGAAGACTGAGCAGTCCAAGGGATCTTGGAAGCCAGCTCAATCTTGGAACAAATCCAAGCAGAGCAAGAAGCCCACTGAGACAAAGTCGGCATGAAGGGGCGACCCCCGATCTGTCTCTGGATAGCGTAGGGGGCAGACTATCTCTGTTCGCAGAGGCTTGGATGTGAGACGCATAGGATCCTTGGGTTCTGGAGGCTATCAACCAGGGTTACAGGATAGGGTTCAAGACTCATCCGCCCAGGAGCAGAATCCTCCTGTCAAACCTATCCTCAAGACCAAGAAGTGCCTTCCTAGAGTGCGTGAGGGATCTCTCCTCTCTCGGAGTAATCGTTCCAGTACCTCTAGTGGAAAGGGGTCTAGGGTACTATTCAAACCATTTCATGGTCCCAAAGAAGGAGGGCACATTCCGCCCGATTCTGGACCTAAAGTGCCTAAACAAGTTTCTGTCAGTTCCATCATTCAAAATGGGTGAAGACCCACAACTCCTCGCTCTCAGCGATCCACATTCCGGGTGTAGACAACTGGGAAGTGGATTTCCTCAGCAGACAATCTTTTCATCCGGGGGAATAGGCTCTCCATCCCGAGGTGTTTGCGGAGATCTGCAACGGATGGGGGCCGGAGATAGATCTCATGGCATCCAGACTCAACTTCAAGCTACCCAGATACAGGTCGCGGTCCAGGGATCCCCTGATAGATGCCTTAGCGGTACCTTGGGAGTTCAACCTAATTTACATTTTTCCCCCGTTGCCACTTCTTCCTCGAGTGGTAGGCCGCATCAAACAGGAGCAAGCTTCGACCATTCTGATTGCTCCATTGTGGCCACGGAGGACGTGGTTTGCGGATCTGGTGGGGATGTCGTCTCCTCCATGGAGGTTACCTGCTGGTTCAGGGTCCTTTTCTCCACCAAAATCTCGATTCTCTGAGACTGACTGCGTGGAGATTGAACGCCTAGTCTTGGCCAAGAGAGGGTTCTTGGAAAGAGTGATTGATACTCTAATTCAGGCCAGGAAACTGGTCACTCGTCGCATCTATCATAAGGTGTGGAGGACTTATTTATCCTGGTGTGAGGAACATGGATATCCCTGTCACAGGATTAGGGTATCCAGGATTCTGACTTTTCTCCAAGATGGTCTGGATAAGGGTCTTGCCGCCAGTTCCTTGAAGGGACATATTTTGGCCTTATTGGTTCTGTTACACAAGAAGCTAGCGGAGCTTCCTGATATTCAGTCTTTGGTTCAGGCTCTGTCTAGAATCAGACCGGTATTTAGAACTTATGCTCCTCCTTGGAGCTTAAATTTGGTTTTGCAGAGGACTCCGTTTGAGCCTATGCATGCGCTTGACATTAAGATTCTTTCCTGGAAGGTTCTATTTCTTCTTGCTATTGCTTCGGCTCGCAGAGTCTCTGAGTTATCGGCCTTGCAATGTGACCCCCCCTTACCTGTTTTTTCACGCTGATAAGGCTGTGCTTCACACTGGCTTGGGATTTCTTCCCAAGGTAGTGTCAGATCGTAACATCAATCAGGAAATAGTAGTTCCTTCATTGTGTCCTAACCCTTCTTCACCTAAGGAAAGGTTACTTCATAACTTGGATGTAGTTCGAGCCTTGAAGTTTTATCTTCAGGCCACAAAGGATTTCAGACAGACTTCATCTTTATTTGTTGTGTATTCAGGGAAGCGTAGGGAGCAGAGGGCCTCTTCCACTTCACTGTCTTTTTGGTTGAGGAGCATTATCCGTTTAGCCTACGAGACAGCGGGACAAAAGCCTCCTCAGAGGATTACGGCCCACTCAACTAGGGCTGTGGCCTCTTCTTGGGCCTTTAAGAACGAGGCCTCTGTGGAGCAGATTTGTAAGGTTGCTACTTGGTCCTCCTTACATACTTTTGCAAAATTCAATGTTTTTGCTTCGGCGGAAGCTGTTTTGGGGAGAAAGATTCTGCAGGCTGTGGTGCCCTCAGTATAGGGTCCGCCTCCTTTTACCCTCCTGTTTTGTTCATTCAGTGTCCCCTAGAGCTTGGGTATTTGTTTCCACAAGTAATGAATGAAGCAGTGGACTCTCCTCCCATTAAGATGGAAAACATAAATTATGCTTACCTGATAATTTCATTTCCATCTGTAGGAGGAGAGTCCACTGCTCCTGCCCATTTCTCCGGTGGGCGGACTTAAATTTAATTTTATCTTCTGGCACCATTTATTGCCTGATATTTCTCCTACTGTTCCGTGTTCCTTGGCAGAATGACTGGGGGATGAGGGAAGTGGGGGAGGTATTTAAGCCTTTGGCTGGGGTGTCTTTGCCTCCTCCTGGTGGAAGCAGTGGACTCTCCTCCCACAGATGGAAATGAAATTATCAGGTAAGCATAATTTATGTTTTATGCTACTTTTTATGTAATTTTGTCATTTTTATATCGTTAAATGTTGTTATATAAGATGTTATATATGCATCATTTTGTAACACCTCACATAATTTTGGCACCAAAATTAATTATCCAATAGATACATTCTAAATACCCTATATCATGCTACCATTATTTACCATATTTAGTCTTTACAAAAGCCAACAAAGAGGCTGAAATGCGTTGACCTATTTCTGAGCACTGTATATTTATTACTAGCAGTATTGCACTATCCACCTTTTCTGTTTGTAGGAATCAAAGAACACGGCACACACTAACAGAGGGATCATTTTGGATTATCCCGGACCTAATATAATAGGATCGATACAATCTCACTATTTTCAAAATTCCAACCCCAAACTTTGAACTTTCTCCTGTTTGTTTAACATACACACATTTATTAAAAAATTTTATTATTATGTTTTTCTACAAACTTTTCTGGGAAATCACTACTTTAGGATCAACTTCACATCCCACAGCACTACTGTAAGTGACACTTCATCAGGAGTGAATAGACTGATACCATATACGTGACTAAAATCATCCTGTATACAGTTTCCATTTTTTTTTCATGTGTTCTTGTTATTTATTTGTTTTGCTACATGGATCCATGTTTTATTGTTAATTGTTAATTGTATGCTTAATTTTTAATCTTTATGATCAAAATAAATGTCACATTTTACATTTTAGTTTCCTTTTAAAAGATACGATGAGGCCACGGATTTCATCCTTACTTGTGGGATATCGCCTCCTGGTCAGCAGGAGGAGGCAAAGAGCACAACAGCAGAGCTCTATATATAGCTCCTCCCTTCCCTCCCACCCCAATCATTCTCTTTGCCTGTGTTAGTTGATAGGAAGAGGTAAAGTGAGGTGTTAGTTTAGATTCTTCAATCAAGTGTTTGTTATTGTTAAATGGTACCAGTGAGTGCTATTTTATTTAGGGGGTAGCCATATTCCTTGTCAGCCTCTAGAGTAGAGCTACAGGTTGCTTTAGAGCAATGGGAACTGGTGGGACTAAACTCTCACTGCTCCTCCCATATTAGTGCTGCCCTTTGTATACTGATGGTCTGATGGTCTTAGCAGATATTAACTAAGGCCCTTCTGTGTCCACAGAGCTGCAGGAGGGAGAAGACCTCTTGATCCTGTGGGACTTCTCATGCTGTTGATCAGCACAGAGGTAAGTGCAGTCTTTTACTTTCTGGGACACTGGCTACCTCAGAATGGACTGTGTACTTCTGATCTGTTGGGGAACAAGAGCTCTCTGGTAGTAGAGCTGCTTTCTGTAACAGTGTGTGTAAGTTTTCATGGGAATGTCAACCGACACAAGGTGTTTACATTATGGAGCTAATATATTTATTTGGCCTAATGTATTTTTAAGGATGGGGCTTGTATAGGTCACTGCTATAGTGTGCTTATATTTTTGACGCTGGGAGTGTGTTACCGGAGTCTTGCTATAGGACTCCGGTTTACGGCTGTGTTTTGTTGATCCGGTCTTTCTGAGAAAGGAGCGGTTGTCTGTTAGAGAAGCGGCTTTTCAGGGTTGCCGTGCAGAGAAGGTAATGGCTGATGCAATGCCCACGATGGGCGAGACTTTCTTTGGTGCGCTTGACTTTCCTTGCCTCGCAGAGATTATCATTGCAGAAGTCCCGGCTACTAAGGATCACTCTACGTATAACGCCACGACCGCATGGTTGAAAATGAAACGAGCGGTCTTGGGCGTTTGTGAAAACATTCCGGTTCAATTTCTAAGTGTGGTCGGAGGACTTTGGGGGCAGGTGGGCGCCTCAGCAGAGCTGTTGAGCTGAGGTGCTAGGTTATATTTCATCCTCAATAAAAGCCTATACTTTAGAGTACTTATATTGTTACCCTTTTTTCAGTGTAACCGACATATGTTAATACTTGTTTATTTTTAAATGCACAGTATCTGGTCAGGTTTAAAATATTCTGACGGATTTTTAGTCTGTGCTGCTATTTCTATACCGGTTGGCTATAAATTAAAAGCCTATACTTTAAAGACCAAATTGCTTCTTGCTTTCTATTGTCATGGATTCAGATGATATCCAGACTATAGCGAGTTCTATGTGTTTGGATGCCACTGTAGAACCTCCTGCTCCTTTTTGTCCCTCATGCATTGAGAGGGCCTTACATTTTAGAGACAAAATTGTTTTTGACAAATCTTTGACTAAGGCGAATGCTTCTCAAGAGTCTACAGATGAGATGCAGAGCATGCCGCAGCTTTCCCCAAGCGTCACAGCCCTTAACGCCCGCTCAAGCGGGACCTTGTATTTCACCAGTTTCTGCAGCATTTACGTTAAAAGACATAGCTGCAGTGATGTCCTCTACACTTTCTGATGCGTTAGCTAATTTTCCCATATCGCATGGCAAGCGTTCAAGACAGGACAACTATGTAGTAAATTCAGCCTCTGATACTATGATGGCGATTACGGACGTACCCTCCTGGGGTTCTGAGTTGGAGGGTACTGAGGTACTCTCCAAAGGTGAACTTTCTGATTCAGGGAGTGCTTTACCTCTGACTGATTCTGATGTAGTTTCTTTCAGGTTAAAGCTTGAGCACCTCCGTTTATTGCTGAGGGAGGTGTTGGTTACTCTGGGTGATTGTGACTCAATAGTGGTCCCTCCGGAGAAATTGAGTAAGTTGGACAGATACTTGGAAGTTCCATCTTATTCTGATGTCTTTCCAGTCCCGAAGAGGACTTCAGAGATTATTGCAAAAGAATGGGAGAGACCAGGTATTCCCTTCTCTCCTTCTCCAGTTTTTTAAACAAATGTACCCTATAGCTGACGCTATTAGAGATTCTTGGCAGACGGTCCCTAAAGTTGAGGGTGCTGTTTCTACTATGGCCAAGCGTACTACTATTCCTATTGAGGATAGTTGTGCATTTAAGGACCCTATGGATAAGAAATTGGAGGGTCTCCTTAATAAAATTTACGTTCATCAGAGATTCCTGTTGCAACCTGCGGCTTACATTGTCACAGTCACCAGTGCTGCCTGCTTATTGGTTTGATGCTCTGGAAGAGTCTCTTAAGACTGAGACTCCTTTGGAAGAGATACAGGATCGGAATAAAGCTCTTAAGTTAGCTAATTTGTTTATTACGGATGCTTCACTGCAGATTACTAAATTGGCGGCTAAGAGTTCGGGCTTTGCTATCTTAGCACGCAGAGCTTTATGGTTGAAGTCTTGGTCTGCAGATGTGTCATCCAAGCCTAAGCTTTTGGCTATTCCTTACAAGGGGAAGACCCTGTTTGGGCCTGACTTGAAGGAAATTATTTCTGACATCACGGGAGGTAAGGGTCATCTCCTCCCGCAGGATAAAAAGTCCAAACAGAGAGGGCGAAATTTCAAGGGAGTTCCCTCTTCCTCTTCCGCTAAACAGGAAGGGAATTATTTACAAACCAAGTCCACTTGGAGACCCAACCAGTCTTGGAACAAGGGTAAACAATCCAAGAAGCCTGCTGCTGCTACCAAGTCAGCATGAAGGGTCGGCCCCCGATCCGGGACTGGATCTTGTGGGGGGCAGACTCTCTCTCTTCGTCCAGGCCTGGATAAGAGATGTTCAGGATCCCTGGACACTGGAAATTGTGTCTCAGGGATATCAGTTGGAGTTCAGAAACTCTTCTCCCAGAGGAAGGTTTCTCCTTTCTCGATTATCTGCAGACCAGATAAAAAGAGAGGCGTTATTACGTTGTGTAGGAGACCTCTCTTCCATGGGAGTAATATGTCCCGTTCCAATACAGGAACATGGACAGGGGTTTTATTCAAATCTCTTTGTAGTACCCAAAAAAGAGGGAACGCTCCAACCTGTTTTAGACCTCAAAAGTCTAAACAAGTTTCTCAGAGTTCCATCCTTCAAAATGGAAACTATTCGTACCATTCTTCCATTGATCCAGGAGGGTCAATTTATGACTACCGTGGATCTAAAGGATGCATATCTTCATGTTCCTATCCACAGAGATCATCACAAGTTCCTGAGGTTTGCCTTTCTGGACAAAAATTTTCAGTTTGTCGCTCTTCCTTTTGGTCTGGCCACGGCACCCAGGATTTTCACAAAAGTTCTGGGGTCTCTACTGGCGGTTCTAAGACTGCGGAGCATTGCATTGGCGCCTTATCTGGACGATATTCTGATCCAGGCGTCGTCTTATCAGCTAGCAAAGTCTCTTACCGACATTGTTCTATCCTTCCTGAGGACTCACGGGTGGAAGGTGAATCTGGAAAAGAGTTCACTAGTTCCACAGACAAGGGTTCCTTTCCTGGGAACTCTAATCGACTCTATCCATGAAAATCTTTTTGACGGAGGTCAGAAAGTTAAAGATTCTGAATACATGCCGAGCCCTTCAGACCAATCCTCGGCCATCAGTGGCTCAGTGCATGGAGGTAATTGGATTGATGGTAGCAGCAATGGACATTATTCCGTTTGCTCGTTTTCATCTCAGACCTCTGCAACTGAGCATGCTCAGACAGTGGAATGGAGATTATACAAATTTATCTCCTCAAATAAATCTAGATCAGGAGACAAGGGACTCTCTCCTATAGTGGTTGTCGCTGGATCATCTGTCCCAGGGGACATGCTTCCACAGACCCTCATGGGTGATAGTGACAACGGATGCCAGCTTGTTAGGATGGGGAGCAGTTTGGAACTCCCTAAGGGCTCAGGGTGTATGGACTCTCCTTCCCATCAATATCCTAGAGTTGAGAGCAATATTCAATGCACTTCGGGCTTGGCCTCAGTTGGCTTCGGCCCAATTCATCAGATTCCAGTCGGACAACATAACGACGGTAGCTTACATCAATCATCAGGGAGGAACAAGAAGTTCCTTAGCGATGACAGAAGTAGCCAAGATAATACAGTGGGCGGAGTCTCACTCTTGCCTTCTGTCTGCGATCCACATCCCAGGGGTGGACAACTGGGAAGCAGATTTTCTAAGCAGACAGACATTTTATCCGGGAGAGTGGGAACTCCATCTGGAGGTATTTTCCAGCTTGCCTCTCAGAGTTGGATCTCATGGCATCTCGCCAGAATGCCAAGCTTCCGAGGTACGGGTCCAGGTCCAGGGAACCCCAGGCCGAGCTGATAGATGCCTTGGCAGTGCCTTGGTCTTTCAGCCTAGCTTATGTGTTCTCTCCTTCCCCAGGTGATTGCTTGAGTCAATCAGGAGAGGGCATTGGTGATCCGCATCGCTCCTGCGTGGCCTCGCAGGACTTGGTATGCCAATCTGGTGGACATGTCATCTCAGCCACCGTGGAAGCTTCCATTGAGTAAAAACCTTCTCATTCAGGGACCTTTCCATCATCCGAATCTATTTTCTCTGCAGCTCACTGCTTGGAGATTGAACACTTAATTTTTTCTAAGCGAGGGTTTTCTGATTCAGTCATAGATACTTTGATTCAGGCTTGTAAGCCTGTGAATAGGAAAATTTACCATAAGATATGGCATAAATATCTTTATTGGTGTGAATCCAGGGGCTACTCATGGAGTAGGGTTAGTATTACCAGGATTTTGTCCTTTCTCCAAGAAGGATTGGAGAATGGGTTGTCAGTGAGTTCCTTAGAAGGACAGATTTCTGCTTTGTCTATTTTGTTACACAAGCGTATGGCCGATGTTCCAGATGTCCAATCTTTTTGTCAGGCCCTGATTAGAATCAGGCCTGTATTTAGACCAATTGCTCCTCCTTGGAATTTAGTTCTTAAAGTTCTTCAAGGGGTTCCATTTGAACCTATGCATTCCATAGATATTAAGTTATTATCTTGGAAAGTTTTATTTTTGGTTGCTATTTCTTCTGCTCGAAGAGTATCTGAGCTTTTGGCATTACAATGGGATTCTCCTTACCTTATTTTCCATTCGGATAAGGTGGTGTTACGAACCAAACCCGGTTTTCTTCCTAAGGTTGTTTCAAATAGAAATATTAATCAGAAAATTGTTGTTCCTTCCTTGTGTCCTAATCCTTCTTCTAAGAAGGAGTGGCTGTTACATAATTTGGATGTGGTCCGTGCTTTGAAATTTTATTTACAGGCGACTAAGGATTTTCGTCAATCGTCTTCCTTATTCGTTGTTTTTTCTGGGAAGCGTAGGGGTCAGAAAGCTACAGCTACCTCTCTTTCTCTTTGGCTGAAGAGTATCATCCGTTTTGCATATGAGACTCCACACTTTTTCCAAATTTTACAAATTCAATACTTTTGCCTCGTCTGTTTTTGGGAGGAAAGTTCTTCAAGCAGTGGTGCCTTCCGTTTAGGTTCCCTGTCTTGTCCCTCCCTTTTCATCCGTGTCCTATAGCTTTGGTATTGTATCCCACAAGTAAGGATGAAATCCGTGGACTCATCGTATCTTTTAAAAGAAAAGGAAATTTATTCTTACCTGATAAATTTGTTTCTTTTAAGAGTCCACGGCCCACCCTGTTTTTTCTGAGACAGGTCTTTATTTTTGTTAAACTTCAGTAACCTCTGCACCTTTAGCTTTTCCTTTCTCTTCCTAAATTCGGTCGAATGACTGGAGTGGGAGGGAAGGGAGGAGCTATATATACAGCTCTGCTGTGGTGCTCTTTGCCTCCTCCTGCTGACCAGGAGGCGTAATCCCAAAAGTAAGGATGAAATCCGTGGACTCATCGTATCTTAAAAGAAACAAATTTATCAGGTAAGAATACATTTCCTTTTTATACATTTCTCTATGTTATACTTAATATTACCTTAGTCTTCTTTTTAGGCGCTCCTTTATACTTTGTTAGGAGGTTAGAGGTTGGCTAGGAAGTGAGGGATCACCTACAGAGTTACTCTCAGCTTATGGTGCTTACAGACACTGGGCATACGGATGTGTAGGCTGCACGTAGCAACAGCAACTTTTCTCTTCCAGGCCAGAAACCATGCGTAAGGAACGAGGAGGTAGCTCAGGGCTCCTGAAATGTGGCAAAAGCACCACGTACGAGGGAGGCCTGAGGGAGCCAGCAATAATGTACTGGGAGGGGAAGATCAAGTCAGGTAAGTGCACTTCCTTCCAATATGCACCTTAATCATTACTGTGGTCTATCCTGACTCTGACTCACTTTGACTCTGGTTCCTTGCTCCTCCCTGACTCTGCCGCTTTGTGCCTCAACTTGACTTTAGCTCCCTCTGCTTCCCCCTGACTCTGGTTCCCTGCTCCTCCCCATTACTCTGGCTCATTGTGCCTCCACTTGACTTTAGCTCCCCGTGCCGCCTTCTGCCTCCCCCTGACTCTGGTTTCCTGCTCCTCCCCCTGACTCTGACTCCTTG
Organism: Bombina bombina; assembly: GCF_027579735.1. Classification (NCBI taxonomy): domain Eukaryota; kingdom Metazoa; phylum Chordata; class Amphibia; order Anura; family Bombinatoridae; genus Bombina; species Bombina bombina. The sequence goes on along the minus strand of NC_069504.1, from coordinate 5,970,114 downwards.
TGCCTCCACTTGACTTTAGCTCCCCGTGCCTCTGCCTAACTCTGGTTTCCTGCTCCTCCCCCTGACTCTGGCTTCCTGCACCTCCCCTTGACACTGTCTCCCTCTTCCTCCCCATGACTCTAACTCTTCATACTTCCTCCTGACTTTGCCTGTGCTTCCCACTGGCACTTACTTCACTTTTTTCTATGTCTTTAGGAGTAACCTCTGAGCTTGCCACCACCCTGGACATTCTCCCCACACTGGCAGCCCTAACAGGTGCCCATCTGCCCAACATCACACTGGATGGATATGACCTTAGCAAACTTCTTTTACGTGGTGTTAAAGTGAGTAGAGTGAAGGTTTCTGGGTCTAGTCCATTGTTTTTATGTGCTCAAAGCAGAAAAATTATCATTGAGCTGCGGGTTCATGGGTTATAAGTTTAACTTACTCTAAGAGAACATATGTTAGTATTTCCCTGGCTTTCTTCTCATTTAGCAGATGTCTGATCCATGGCATTTGCTTACTCCATCCTTCTGTCTGTCTCCAGCAAACAGTATGTCACGTTATCTGGTCTCAGGCTGTTACATTAGCTCATAGAGTCAGAAGGACACAGAGTACCTGATAAATGCTCAGAGGAGATGTCCTTTGTGTGCCAAATAGGGACCCACACTTGGTGTAAACAGAAATGGCTCCTTAAGTACAGCCCAACATTTCCTAAGATGGCAAAGGATGGAACATAAGGATATATATTTTTCTTTTATAAGATAGTGAGAGTTCACAAGACGTCCCATGTGGCATTAAAGTTCAGTCCTACGGAAGGAGGCAAAACACCCCACACAACATTGCTGTAATCTCTCCCATGATTCCCCCAGCAAATCTCTCAATTTGACAGCAAATTAATGAAAACAGATTAAACTGATTTTGTCTCAGAGAGGGTTTTTTGAGATCAAATGATAGACATTTTGATTCAGGCCGGAAAGCCTGTTACAAAACACATTTATCACAAAGTCTGGAAAGTTTTCCCTTTATGGTATGAGTCTAGGAATTACCGTTGGAACGCTCATAATCCCTTAAATTCCTACGTTTTTGCAGGATGGCCTGGATAAGGGTTTATTAGCCAGTTCCCTTACAGGTCAAATGTCTGCCCTTTCAGTCTTGACTTCCTGACATTCAGGCTTTTGTTCCAGCTTTGGTCAGGATAAGGCCGGTTATCAGGCCAACTTCCCCTACATGGAATATTAACTTGATTTGGAGAATTATTCCGGCTCAGTGGTTTGAACCTATAAATGGTCTGGACAACTGTTCCTCTGGCCAAAAGACTATCTGAGCTTTCCACTCTATCTTGTGATTCTCCTTACCTGATTATTTTCATCTGAATAAAGTAATTTTAAGAACAAATTGCTCTTTGCTTCCTAAGGCTGTTTCTTCTGAAAATGTCAATCAGGAAATTGTAGTTCCATCTCTTTGTGCAGCCACTAAAGAATACAGCATTTATTCTTCCTTCTTTATCAATTTCTCAGGTCCACAAGGGGCAGGAAGCTACTGCGATCACCTTGCTGGGGTGGCTTAAAGCTTTGATTTGCATAGCGGGGAAGTCTCCCCCTGAACAAATTACTGCTCGTTCTACCAGATTAGTCGCCACCTCTTGGGTATATAGAAATGGAGCTTTCATTAACCCCTTGAGTGCTAACGACGGCTCTGAGCCGTCGCAGATTTTCCCACTCAGGTGCTAACGACGGCTCAGAGCTGTCGCTAGCACTCTCCCACCTTGAGGGAGATCTGGGGGCTCCCATCCGCTTCTACCCCGGCGATCGGGCCTGTATAATGACAGGCATCGCTGGGGCTTCACGTTTTTGCCTGGTGACGTCACGCACAATGACGTGATGACGTCACAGCGCAACTTTATTAAAAAAAGACAATGGACAATATAGGGAAAGGGGGCATGCTGCTTAGAAGCCTGTATCTCAGGCATCTAAGCAACTACAGAGCCCCAAAACCCACCGTTGGAAAGGTAATCGCCTAACCTTTCGGCAACGGTATAAGTCTTGGGGATCTGAAAAGAAAAGAAAAAAGTTAAAAATTAAAAAACCCTCAAATGTGCTTAGCACCCAGGTGGGAAAGTGCTTAGCACTCAAAGGGTTAAACAGATGTGCAGGGCAGCTACTTGGTCATCTTTTCATACACGTTTGCCTCTTCTGAGGCTGCTTTTCTTAGAAAAGTTCTGCAGGTCGCAGTGCCTTTTAGTTCCTCTGTCGGCCTTAATTATGTTTCCTACCTTATTTCATGGTGGTCTTGTGGACTTCACAGCTGGGGTCTTGTGGACTTCACAGCTGGGGTCTTGTGGACTTCACAGCTGGAGTCTTGCGGACTTCACAGCTGGGGTCTTGCGGACTTCACAGCTGGGGTCTTGTGGACTTCACAGCTGGGGTCTTGCGGACTTCACAGCTGGGGTCTTGTGGACTTCACAGCTGGGGTCTTGCGGACTTCACAGCTGGGGTCTTGCGGACTTCACAGCTGGGGTCTTGCGGACTTCACAGCTGGGGTATAGGATTCCACATGTTATGGCTCATGGACTCTCACCCTTTTATCAGAGAAAACAAAATTATGCGTACCTTTATTTCATGATGGTGAGAGTCTTCAAGACACACCCTTGTTTTTCCATAACCTCTGGTGGCAGTACCAGTTTTGCACTTCTTTTACTCTGCCCGTTCCTGCTTTTCTCTTGGCCATGTGTATGACTAAGGAATCATGGGAAAGTGGGAGGGATTAAATCTCTTTTGTGTGGGGTGCTTTGCCTCCTCCTGTAGGACTGGACTTTAATCCCACATGTGAGGTCTCGTGGACTCTCACCATCATGGAATAAATGAATTTATCAGTAAGCTTACATTTAGTTTTTGTCTTTGCAGTCATGAGCATTTATCTTCACCTAACATAAGATCTCTATTTATTAAATAACACTAACAAATGATGGTGCACACCAGCGACTAATGGAAAAACTAACCTCGTATGGTTAAAATGAGCTCTTATGGAATAAACTAAAGCCTGAGAAGCGTTTGTCGTTGCGCTGGAACAAGTTATCACACGAGTAAAGTACAGGGCAAGGTCTGAGATGCAGTAAAGCTGTACATTGTTATTCTATAGCAACACAACAGCACTAATGTCGCTACTGCAGAAGGTTTAACTGTATGAGAGACGGTGCTCACCACAAACTTCCTGTTATTCCCCCCCCCCCGGTGCCAGACTGGGCTCAGATGCAGTAAAGCTGTACATTGTTATTCTATAGCAACACAACTCTCTAGTCTACAGCACTAATGTCGCTACTGCAGAAGGTTTAACTGTATGAGAGACGGTGCTCACCACAAACAAACTTCCTGTTATTCCCCCCCCCCCCCCGGTGCCAGACTGGGCTCAGATGCAGTAAAGCTGTACATTGTTATTCTATAGCAACACAACTCTCTAGTCTACAGCACTAATGTCGCTACTGCAGAAGGTTTAACTGTATGAGAGACGGTGCTCACCACAAACAAACTTCCTGTTATTCCCCCCCCCCCCCCCGGTGCCAGACTGGGCTCAGATGCAGTAAAGCTGTACATTGTTATTCTATAGCAACACAACTCTCTAGTCTACAGCACTAATGTCGCTACTGCAGAAGGTTTAACTGTATGAGAGACGGTGCTCACCACAAACAGACTTCCTGTTATCCCCCCCCCCCCCCCGGTGCCAGACTGGGCTCAGATGCAGTAAAGCTGTACATTGTTATTCTATAGCAACACAACTCTCTAGTCTACAGCACTAATGTCGCTACTGCAGAAGGTTTAACTGTATGAGAGACGGTGCTCACCACAAACAGACTTCCTGTTATTTCTCGCCCCCCCCCCCCCCCCGGTGCCAGACTGGGCTCAGATGCAGTAAAGCTGTACATTGTTATTCTATAGCAACACAACTCTCTAGTCTACAGCACTAATGTCGCTACTGCAGAAGGTTTAACTGTATGAGAGACGGTGCTCACCACAAACTTCCTGTTATTCCCCCCCCCCCCCCGGTGCCAGACTGGGCTCAGATGCAGTAAAGCTGTACATTGTTATTCTATAGCAACACAACTCTCTAGTCTACAGCACTAATGTCGCTACTGCAGAAGGTTTAACTGTATGAGAGACGGTGCTCACCACAAACAGACTTCCTGTTATTTCTCCCCCCCCCCCCCGGTGCCAGACTGGGCTCAGATGCAGTAAAGCTGTACATTGTTATTCTATAGCAACACAACTCTCTAGTCTACAGCACTAATGTCGCTACTGCAGAGGGTTTAACTGTATGAGAGACGGTGCTCACCACAAACAAACTTCCTGTTATCCCCCCCCCCCCCCCCGGTGCCAGACTGGGCTCAGATGCAGTAAAGCTGTACATTGTTATTCTATAGCAACACAACTCTCTAGTCTACAGCACTAATGTCGCTACTGCAGAAGGTTTAACTGTATGAGAGACGGTGCTCACCACAAACAGACTTCCTGTTATTTCCCCCCCCCCCCCCCCGGTGCCAGACTGGGCTCAGATGCAGTAAAGCTGTACATTGTTATTCTATAGCAACACAACTCTCTAGTCTACAGCACTAATGTCGCTACTGCAGAAGGTTTAACTGTATGAGAGACGGTGCTCACCACAAACAAACTTCCTGTTATTTCTCCCCCCCCCCCCCCGGTGCCAGACTGGGCTCAGATGCAGTAAAGCTGTACATTGTTATTCTATAGCAACACAACTCTCTAGTCTACAGCACTAATGTCGCTACTGCAGAAGGTTTAACTGTATGAGAGACGGTGCTCACCACAAACAAACTTCCTGTTATTCCCCCCCCCCCTCCCCCGGTGCCAGACTGGGCTCAGATGCAGTAAAGCTGTACATTGTTATTCTATAGCAACACAACTCTCTAGTCTACAGCACTAATGTCGCTACTGCAGAAGGTTTAACTGTATGAGAGACGGTGCTCACCACAAACAGACTTCCTGTTATTTCTCCCCCCCCCCCCCCGGTGCCAGACTGGGCTCAGATGCAGTAAAGCTGTACATTGTTATTCTATAGCAACACAACTCTCTAGTCTACAGCACTAATGTCGCTACTGCAGAAGGTTTAACTGTATGAGAGACGGTGCTCACCACAAACAAACTTCCTGTTATTCCCCCCCCCCCCCCCCGGTGCCAGACTGGGCTCAGATGCAGTAAAGCTGTACATTGTTATTCTATAGCAACACAACTCTCTAGTCTACAGCACTAATGTCGCTACTGCAGAAGGTTTAACTGTATGAGAGACGGTGCTCACCACAAACAAACTTCCTGTTATTCCCCCCCCCCCCCCCGGTGCCAGACTGGGCTCAGATGCAGTAAAGCTGTACATTGTTATTCTATAGCAACACAACTCTCTAGTCTACAGCACTAATGTCGCTACTGCAGAAGGTTTAACTGTATGAGAGACGGTGCTCACCACAAACAAACTTCCTGTTATTTCTCCCCCCCCCCCCCGGTGCCAGACTGGGCTCAGATGCAGTAAAGCTGTACATTGTTATTCTATAGCAACACAACTCTCTAGTCTACAGCACTAATGTCGCTACTGCAGAAGGTTTAACTGTATGAGAGACGGTGCTCACCACAAACAAACTTCCTGTTATTTCCCCCCCCCCCCCCCCCCGGTGCCAGACTGGGCTCAGATGCAGTAAAGCTGTACATTGTTATTCTATAGCAACACAACTCTCTAGTCTACAGCACTAATGTCGCTACTGCAGAAGGTTTAACTGTATGAGAGAGGGTGCTCACCACAAACAAACTTCCTGTTATTCTCCCCCCCCCCCCCGGTGCCAGACTGGGCTCAGATGCAGTAAAGCTGTACATTGTTATTCTATAGCAACACAACTCTCTAGTCTACAGCACTAATGTCGCTACTGCAGAAGGTTTAACTGTATGAGAGACGGTGCTCACCACAAACAAACTTCCTGTTATTCCCCCCCCCGGTGCCAGACTGGGCTCAGATGCAGTAAAGCTGTACATTGTTATTCTATAGCAACACAACTCTCTAGTCTACAGCACTAATGTCGCTACTGCAGAAGGTTTAACTGTATGAGAGACGGTGCTCACCACAAACAAACTTCCTGTTATTCCCCCCCCCCCCCCGGTGCCAGACTGGGCTCAGATGCAGTAAAGCTGTACATTGTTATTCTATAGCAACACAACTCTCTAGTCTACAGCACTAATGTCGCTACTGCAGAAGGTTTAACTGTATGAGAGACGGTGCTCACCACAAACAAACTTCCTGTTATTCTCCCCCCCCCCCCCGGTGCCAGACTGGGCTCAGATGCAGTAAAGCTGTACATTGTTATTCTATAGCAACACAACTCTCTAGTCTACAGCACTAATGTCGCTACTGCAGAAGGTTTAACTGTATGAGAGACGGTGCTCACCACAAACAAACTTCCTGTTATTCCCCCCCCCCCCCCCCCGGTGCCAGACTGGGCTCAGATGCAGTAAAGCTGTACATTGTTATTCTATAGCAACACAACTCTCTAGTCTACAGCACTAATGTCGCTACTGCAGAAGGTTTAACTGTATGAGAGACGGTGCTCACCACAAACAAACTTCCATTAT